>NC_025690.1:1064611-1150211 GCF_000633955.1 Camelina sativa | reverse complement strand
AAAAAAAAAAAGCCTTGTTTTTTAAAAAAAAAAAAAAAAAGGAGTTGGCAACCGACACTAAATACTATTTCCCTTCTTTGACCTATCTAGAAATCAAAGGATGCAAATTTCAACCTGTAGTAGGAACTGATGAAAAACTGGATCTTTTTCTACGATTGGTTGGTCTTGTCCTGATAGATGTTGGCATGAGTTCCCTAGATGACTTAAATTTGAGATTGGAAGCTGTGAGAAGTGTTAAAATATCAGGCTGTAATCTACTGAAACGAATGTAACATCTAATACTTTCAAGGCAGTTAAACTTATTTTGTGTAGATAAAAAAAAAATTTAAGTCTTCCAACTTCCAAGGCATCTCCCTTCAAAAATCATTTGTTAAACTAATGGTAGATAAATAATTGTACAAAGAGAACACAATCATATAAGTTTAAGTCTAATAAGAAAATACAAAATCATATCTTCTAGTTGATTATGCTCAATAGGGATTATTGTGAATTACGCAACAAATATCATATAAATATTTGAAGGCAGAAAATTATGCATATGAAAAAAGTGGATATTTTTATCATCGATGATATTGAAACTGTTATTATTACCCAAATGATATTGGAAATGAATTGCATGTGTTTTGTTTAATGCAACCAAAATTCACATATTGGTAAAATCCATTACATTTACATGGGTAAAGCTAAAAACAAACATCCAACGATACTGAATTTATGTATGATTTTAGAGAATAGTTTAATTGTTGTAAGATATATATTTTATTTGTTTGGAAATTTGATAGTTTACTTTAGTAAATTTTCAAAACAATTGGTTTTAAATAAGTTGTAAGAAAGGTAGACGTCAAAGTGACTAACCTAGCAAACCATGTAGCAATGGATGTTTAGAAGTTACCATTTTGATTTTGATATTTAAATTTACCATTTTTAGTGATGCAAATATACAATGTTTTCTTCTACATCAATTAGATTTAGCATTTTTTTTTTCTTCACAAAATTTTATGTTTTGTTAAATATATGTATAGTTTTTTTTCAAAATATATAGATTAAAAGCATAGAAGTATTTTATGTATCTCTAAGATAATAAGAATATTACTGAATTTTAAAAATTGAATAAATACAATTCTTATAGTGAATATTGAAATAAATATCCAAATTTATTGATATCGTTTTGTCTCGTATACCGTTTCCCTAGTTTGCATGTTCCTTAGGATATACAATTTGATTATTATTTTATAACATCTTGTGTTTAAGTACTTCTAAAAACAAATGTGGATTGTAAATTTGTTTTTGATGATTGCTTACGAGATGAACAAATCTTTTTTCATGTCATTTGATGATTACTTACAAGATCACTAACCTTGTCAACAGTAAAAGACTTAAAATACACTACTAGATCGCATAGAGCAACCAGATTTTCATACGCACTATTAAACCTAAATGCTTGTTTTATTTATTTCAATCATTGGAATCAGTCAAACACTAATATAATCCCAATCTTGACTAGTCTTTTCCTACTACAATCAGACATCTTTTTTTTACCCCTTTTGTTATTTACTCTTAAAACCTATCATAGCTTCTTGTCAACGTAATCCGGTTAAGGTAAACGCCGATTATCATCTTCTTCTTGTTGAGCAACATTCTTCATCTCATATCTCGCCTGTTTACTTACTGGAACTACTTCATCTTCATTAGCCTCTGTGTTTTGAATTTCTCTCAATGCTCTTTTAGCGTACACAGTGAAAGCAACAGTGGTCACAACCGCAATGATCAAGGAGATTACGTTGTACACTATCTCCACTGTTGTCAAGCGTTGATGTCCGTATTGCACATCCGCGAATGTTCTGATCAACCGACCACTGCATATGAATCCAGTTTTTAAATTAGGATTTCGAGTTTGTGATTTATCAGCTGTTTAAGTCCAGGAAGAGTAAAGACTGACCTGTAAATGTAGATGAATGCTTCTGGTACCATTCCTGCTATGGATCCGAAGAAGTAAGGCCAGAATCTCATGCTTGTCACGACAATTGCGTAGTTGAAAATCGTGTAAGGAAATGGGGAAACCCGAAAGATTGCCACAACTCTAAATTGATGGAACCAGCTTCCTTCAGCAGCTAGTCTAAGTACAGCAGCTTGACGAGGCCACCTTTTTAACCATTGCTGCATTTTGGTAATAACAAATATCATATCTACAAGTTAGTGATCTTGTAAGAAATCATCACAAGACTTGAAAAAGAAAAGATAAGTAAAGGATTCTTCGTACATGGAGGCGATCACGGAAGATTAGCCCGATTAGGTAAGGAAGAACCATGCCAATGGTGGTACCAACCATGATAATAACAAAACCCAGACCATAACCAAAAATCATCCCAGCTAACCACATGGAAGGACCAGAAGGAATCAAGAACACAGGAAACAAAGCCAGGGAAACAACAAGGACAATAGCGAGCGTAGGACGGCCAAATGCAGTTGCTTCCCATTGCAAAATTGGAATAAGAACCTTCAAATTAGAAACAAACCATTACAATCCAGAGAGCAGAGTTTGTGACATGTCACGGAAACTTGAGTTTTGAGCAAAAGAAAGTACCTTTTGGAACACAAACGGAACTCCCCATTTGCCAAAAACAAACGTAAGCAAGAGAGTAACAGCAAATATCCCCAAAGCTTTCACCCACCACATGAATTTCTGACTCCGCACCTCCGATTGAGATAGAGACAACACGGTTTCAGCAGCAGCAGCTTCATGAGCCACAACAAGCCGAACATACTCATTATCTTCCCTCATATGACCAACAACAGAATCTGTAATAATATCCTCTCTTGACTCTTTCAATGGGTTTGACATCAGTGTTCACAGCCTTAAAACTGCATCCAACAAGAATTGAACACCCAAATTCAATATCAGAGACACAAAATCACTATTCGTAAGCCATCAAAACAAGAACAAGCACTGTGCTATAACATGAGACCAACCAAAAACGGATCACAAACCCTAGAAGACGACATCAATAGAGACTGGAGAAGGCAAAGATGCTAAGCTTAAGCAACTTCAAAGATACTTACAAGGAAACGATAACAAAGAAGTAAAGCTAATTACAAAACTCTCCAAACATAGAAATTTCCGATTACGGCTAAAAGGGGAAAACAAATCAAAATCAAAATCAAAATCAAAATCTATCTATCTTAAAACCAAACAATCGAAGAACAGCAGTAGAGTAATCAAAATCACTTAGATCTCTCAATCAAAACAAGGATTTATAAAAGTAGAGCTAGGGTTTAACGAATCTCACGAAATCAATCACACACACACCACGCAGCAAACCTAAATCAAGCTTTTCGTGGTGGTAAACGACGGCGGAGGAAAACTAGTACGCCGTCGGAAAAAGTGGGGGAAGGGTTGTTGCGGCGGATTCACGTTCTTCGTTTCTCTCAGGTTTTAGTGCCGTTTGCTTCTCTCTAAACAATGAAGCGTGTTTTGTGTTTTGTTTAATTCTTTTTTAGAAATTGAAATTCAAATACAGAGATAAGAGTTTTGATTTTCCTTGCTTTTACTTTTTTCATTCTTTATATATATATATTTTTTTTTTGGTATTTGTCAGCTTAAGCTTTACTTTTCTCATTTTCTGGAATAACGAGTCAGACTATATTATAAAAATTTTACAAAGAATAATATTCCCACCCGTTGATCCTATATAATGCATACCTGACTTGACCTTTTTTAATACTAATTTGGTTTGTTAGTTTGGAGTTTGGATATTATTATCTTCCTAACCAAATCCTTAACCAACGAATCCTAAGCACAAAATAATACACAACATAAAATGTTAAAAATTACATACCAAACAAAATGTGTGGTATGTTTGGTTATATAAGTTTGGTAATACAAAAACAAGTTACAAATAATAATAAAATTAAAATTTTACCAAAACAATTTATTTGTGGTAAATTTTGTTATAAATTTTGGTATTATAACAGAATATACATTTTCCTTTAAAAAATCTATATTTTTTCTTTTGTAAATTCAAAGGTTGGAGATTATGTCATTTGAAATATAGTAATGAAAAGAATAATAAATAATCAAACATATATGTTAAAAATTTATCTAGAAAAAAAAACCAACTTTTGAATTTACAAAAGGAAAATGTATATTTGTTATATTATTTTGTTGTAAAACTTTATTATATAATCTTTAAGTAAAGTTGTATAATTTTTTTTATCTTCCGCTGTTTACAAAAAAACAATATATATATATATATATATATATATTTTTAATTTTGTCAATGCCGTGAATACTGATCAACATCAGTCAACGCTAGATTATGGCAAACAAAGCAACAAATTTGGATGGTTATGCTGTTGTACACATAACTCATGTTTATTTACTATGTATGTAAGTATGTTTTTATGTAAAAATAATAGTTAATGTAGTTAATAAAACATTTACTATGTATGTGATCATATGTTGATATATATTTGGTGTAGCTGACAATATTTTTTTTTCAATAACACAAATTACATGTAAATGTGTGATTGGTAAATGAGCCAACTTTTCAAAAAAAAAAAGTTTTTGAAATCCGCTTTCTAACAATTATCATTCAACGCCTAAGAAATGTGAGGCTAAAGAGGCAAAATTACTATATACAGTATATAAAACATAATAATGCTAGTTTAACTATCTTTTTAGGAATTAATTGCTTGGTCCTTCAACTCATTTTGCAACAGCAAACTACGACCAAATAAATCAAGCAAACAAAACAATTCCATTAGTTGTATAAATCTAACTTTTGTGATCGGTAGTTTAAACCAAACAATGATTAGAGATCTCGGTAACTAAACAACAAAATATGAATCTCGGTTTTAACAAACCAACAATTTACCAAAACTCAAAACTATATATATCATTACAACATTGGATGCTGCTGCTACAGTTAAACAGATGTTCAAAATTTCCAAAAATATAATAATAAGAAATTTTAATCTGTCTTGTTGTTGACCAACCATTCTGCAAAGAGGAAGCTTGGGGTTCCTTAGATCGTAGTAGTAAGCTTTGTGATCTGCTGAACCAAATGCTAAAGACCGACCTGAGTCTGACGGAAACTGGTGGACACAACATATGTTTGCCTTTGGCTTGATGGTTTCAATACTAACTCCCTGAAACAGAGGAAAACGAACTCTAACCGTTAATATACATCCGTCATATGAATGACTGAAAAAAGGTTTTGGCAAATTAAATTGGTGGACTGAGAGATGAGTGGTACTCTACCGGTAGGATGGTGCGGGATGGTGGAGTTGTTGTTGTTGGGTGGTGTGACGGACTCAATGGGTATGGGTTGAACATATACTGAATGATGGATCACATCTTCTTGGTTGGATGAAGAACACCGTTAGTACCAATATGTATCCTCCAAACAAACAGTTATTCTTGACTTTGCTTGTTTGTGTTTGGAGGTTATTTCATTTTTGTACATAAGGCAAAAGTGGTCTAGTTTACCACCTATCTTTAGTCTCCCACATGGAATTCGAAGACAAGCTTTGTAAAAATAACAACCGGATGATATGGATGAATTACCATTAAGCTATTCAATTATAGTAAAATTTTATTGACATTTTAAATTAGCGTTTTTTTGTTTTGTTTTGTTCTTCAAAACCTTTTATGTTATAATTGTTTTTTTCTTGATACTATCCAATGTCCACTTAGTTAGTCATACAATTAGATATTATTAGTTGAAAGTACTAAACGGCTAGCATAGAAAATTAAGATATACCAAATCAAGGATAATATAAACATATTGGATAATTTCTTGAAAGTACTAAATGAATGTTCATGTCTTCAAAATAAATGTTCCAAAACCATAAAATGAACATTTATTTTCACATCAACGATCACAAAGCTGAATTCACAACAGATAATATAAACCAGAAACAAAACCGATGATTTCGAACCAAACCAAACCGGTATTTCAGTTCTGGAAACCCAGTCCCAAATCTCATGACGCTGGACGCCTGGACACCACGGCCAATCGAACTGGCGAAACCGATATAAATTATCTCGTGAACCACATTGGAAAGTTCGAATTTTGCTTCGATCAAAGGCCGGTTCGGTTTCTCCAAATACGCTAAACCAATGGTAACGGAGATGACTTTGTAATTGTTGTTTGTACTCAATCCAAACCTTGTTTGTACTCAATCCAAACCTTTTTTGTACCTATATCCACCATTCAACTTCAAATCCTTAAACAACCAACCGTTTCTTGTCATAACCCAATAACTGGATTTGACGGAAACCACCGACTCAACCGAATTAATATCCATTCCGACATGGTTATCGTTCATGTCACCGAGGTTCTTGTCCTGAAAGACATCAAAGATCAAACTCGACAGCAAATAGATGGTTCTTAGGATTACTGTTGCTGGTTTGGTTCACGAGGCTGAGATAATCTAAACCGGAATCGTCGTGTTGGTTAATAGCGGGTACGACGATGAACGCGAGGCCGTGGCGTAGACCAGGGTTTGTTTTATGAGTAATGGAGAAAGTAAAAGAGGTTCTGAAAGGGTAAAGAGATGTAGCGTTAGATTGGAATGGTGAAAAATGACTCGGCCGTGAGAGAAAGGGACGTTGTCTCGTGTGAATGCAATGGCTTCTGAGATATTCGGATCATACGCAGTCTCCGTGGAATGATAATAGATTGGTGCTGTTACCACCAAAAGAATTGAATTTGAAATTGTAAGCAGTTGAGAGGTTTTCTGTAGTTTTAGACTCAAAAAAAACACAAGTTTGCACTGAATGATCTACTTTATTAAGAGACTTCCAATGCCTTTTATAGCTAATACAAGTACTGAAGCAAAATAACTGAAACAGAACGTGAAACAGGGACACGACTTCAACTAAGCTAGAAAACCGCAAACTGAAACAGACCAATTCAAACTAGTGAAACCAAGTCTCTTATTTCTAGACTCGTGCAAACAAGACTCAATAAAACTTCAAATAACTCAACAATCCCTCCCTTGAACTGAACCTTCTCAAGCGATCAGTTCACAATGCCCATTCCAAACGCTACTCAGATCCACTGAAAAGTCGCCAAATTCAAAGGCTTTGTCATGGTATCAGCTAGCTGCTCCTTCGTATCACAATGAACAAGCTTGATGACTCCCTCCTTGGTTAATTTCCTGAGAAAATGATAACGAACCCTGATGTGCTTGGCTCTCCCCTGCATAACTGCATTCTTAGACAACTTAATGGTGGAGGTATTATCACATAGCAACACCATTTCACTATCCTGCTCGAAACCAATCTCCTTAATAATTCTTTCCATCCAAACAGCTTGACAAGCACAGTTTGCTGCTGCAACATACTCTGCCTCAGTGGAAGACATAGTCACAATAGGTTGCTTTCGAGAAGACCAGGCAACAGCTCCTCCACTCATCAAAAATATGTATCCTGAAGTACTTCTGCTATCCTCTGCATCTCTCGCGTAATCACTGTCAGTGTACCCAATAAAACCTGTGAATCCTTCCCTCTTGTACCAAATCCCGTACTCCACTGTACCAATCAGATAACGCATGATTCTCTTCACAACAGCAAAATGAAGTTGAGTAGGACTTGCCATGAATCGACTGATGAGACTCACTACGTACATCAGATCAGGCCTTGTTGCAGTTAAATACATCAAACTTCCCACCATCTGTTTGTACAAAGTCGAATCAACACCTTTTCCACCTAAGTCACGACCAATCTTCTGACCAGGAACTATTGGAATGCTAACCGGATTATAGTTCTGCATCCCAAACCTCTCTATCACTTCTGCAACATATTTCCTATGGCAGATGAAGATACCATCATCCTTCTGTATCACTTCAATGCCCAGAAAATATCTCATCTTCCCCAAATCGGTCATATCAAACTCTTTCTTCATCGATTGCTTGAACTCAACTAGCAGCTCTTCATCATCCCCAGTGAACAGCAAATCATCAACATAAATGCTAACAATCAGAATTTTACCTTTCTTGCGTTTAACAAAAGGCTCTGTTCACTAGAGCTGCTCTCGAAGCCTTCTTTGATAAAATATGCTTCAATACGACTGAACCAAGCTCTTGGTGCTTGTTTCAGTCCGTAAAGAGCTTTGTGCAGCTTGTAGACCATATGCTTCTTCCCAGTTACTTCGTATCTTTGAGGCTGCTGCACAAAAACATCTTCAAGTAGTTCACCATGTAAGAAAGCCGATTTTACATCCAACTGATATATTCCCCAACCTCGTTGTGCTGCCAAAGCGATGATCATTCTTACTGTGTCCATTCTTGCCACTTGTGCAAACACCTTCATGTAATCAATATCATACTCTTGAGCATAGCCTTTCACCACAAGACGAGCTTTGAACTTGTCGACCTCCCCTAGCTCATTTAGTTTGGTCTTGTAGATCCACTTCACACCAATGGCTTTGCATCCGTCTAGAAGCACCACCAAAGACCAAGTGTGATTTCTCTTGATTGAGCTTATTTCTGCATCCATTGCTTCTTTCCATCTTACATATTGAACAGCCTCCTGAAAGGTTGTAGGATCTGAAATAACCAAATAAGCCAGAGTTTCAGACTCTACTCTTGCCATGTTTACCTCTTCTTCTGTATCCGAGAGCTCTTCCCCAGAGGTGTAATCAGCAGCCCAAGCTGGTGGTCTTCTTGTTCTTCCCACTGTTGATGTTGTGGCTTCTGGTTGAGAAAGATTGGGAACCTCATTCTGATTCTGATCTCCCTCTTCATCTCCTTATACTTCTTCTGACTCTACCTCTTCCTCTTCGTTTTCATTTTCATCACACTCATAATCTTCTTCCCACTCAAGCTCCATGTTCTGTTCGGCAGAGTAACTGACATCCCAATCCCACTTCTTTTCTTCCTCAAAGATCACATCCCTGCTGATGTGAGCTTTCTTTTCTACTGGATCAAACAACTTCCAAGCTTTTGATTCGCTGTTGTAGCCTACCATGACGCATTTGACACTCTTAAAGTGCTCAACAGACGGCTTGTTTCCACTCCATGCTTCTTCCGGTGTCATGTCTTTCACGATCGTTGTGGGAGATCGATTCAGAACATGATTTGCCCATTGGACTGCATATGGCCAGAAGCTCTTTGGTAGCTCCTTTTCTGACATAATAGCTCTCACCATATTCATAATGGTTCGGTTTTTGCACTCAACAATGCCGTTTTTCTGTGGAGTGTAAGCAGTGGTCAGCTGTCTCTTGATTCCATGCTCCTTGCAATACTCATTGAACTCCACAGAGTTGTACTCACCTCCTCTATCTGTTCTCAAACACTTAATAAAACTGCCAGATTGCTTCTCCACAAATGCCTTAAACAACTTGAATTGATGAAAAGCCTCGGATTTCTCTCGCACAAAATATATCCAAGTTTTGCGTGAAAAATCATCAATGAAGCTTATTAAGTACCTCTTCAGTGTGTTGGATGGTGGAGTGATCGGACCACACAAGTCAGAGTGAATAAGTTGTAGCTTCTCGGTTGATGTCCATTTGCTCTGTTTTGGAAAGGTGACACGATGCTGTTTTCCTTTTAACACACGCTTCACAAGTGACCTTCATATGCCCAATGCTTGGTAACCCAGTGACCATCTCCTTACTGTTTAACGTGAGGATCCCCTTGTAGCTGAGATGTCCGTAACGATGATGCCACAACTCTACTTTGTCAGAAGTATCAACTTGAAGACACCGTTCCTCCGTTGATGTACCATTTTTATCACCAAGCAACACAATCATCCGATTTGTGCTCATGACTGATTCTACAATTTTTCCTCTTGTGGGGTGAAATATGATGCAGGTCTTCTTATCTCCTCCTTTGAACAGCACATCTAGCCCCTTTTCTTGCAGTTGGCCAACACTTAGCAGGTTGTTTTTCAGCTCAAGAACATAGTAAACATCATTCAACACATAGCTTATCCCCTTAAGTGTGATTTTTACTGCACCCTTCCCACTAACCTGCAGTTTGTGGTTGTCTCCAAGCTTGACATTGTGAGAGAAAGCAATGTCCAAGCTGCAGAACATGGCTCGATCTCCACACATGTGGTTTGAACACCCCGAGTCGACAAACCAGACATCACCTCTTTGTTTTTCTTGAAGCTCCACATATGCCATCAACATGACTACCTCATCTTCTTCCAGTTCTGCAAAGTGAGCTGCATTACCTCCATTTGGACACTCAAATTGAAAATGTCCCAATTTGTGACATTGATAGCATTCGATCACTGCTTTGTTGAATGGACGTCCTCTGCCCCTACCACGTCCTCTGTACGAACCACCACCTCTTCCTCGTACATTGACGTTGAGTGCTTGATCTTCCTCTTCATAAGCACTCTTCTTAAACTTCTTTTGATGCACAGATAAAGAACTTTGCAGTTCATCAATGGTGAGCTTCCTTGTGTCTTTGGATTCTTCAATTGACACCACCACATATGTGAATTTGTCGGTCAGGGTACGAAGAATCTTCTCAACGATCTTCGAGTCTGACATCTCTTCACCATTGCTCCTCATCTTGTTTGAGACCGCCATGACCCTTCCAAAGTAGTCATCAATGCTCTCATTCGACTTCATAGCTAGCACCTCAAACTATCTCCTTAACGTTTGGAGCAGAGATCTCTTCACTCTTTCATTGCCTCCAAACTTCCTCTTCATCGAATCCCAAACGATCTTAGATGTTTTTCGATCCAGGATCTACTCAAACACCACCCGATCTAAGGCCTGAAACAGATAATGTTTCACCTGATGATCTTTCATCTTGAGATCTTCGAGTTGTTTCTGCTGCGCTGCAGTCACCTCGGCTCCCTCCTCTGCTTCACTATAACCCTCTTCTACGAGACTCCATAACCCTTTTGCTCGCAGGAGATTCTACATCAATTCACTCCAGTGGTCGTAATGACCATCAAAGTGAGGAATTTTGGTAAGTGTCTTATCCTCACTCATCTCTCTCTCTCTCTCTCTCTCTCTCTCTCTCTCTCTCTCTTTCGATCACTTGATTTGTGTTTTGCTCTGATACCAAATGTAGTTTTAGACTCAAAGAAAACACAAGTTTGCACTGAATGATCTACTTTATTAAGAGACTTCCAATGCCTTTTATAGCTAATACAAATACTGAAGCAAAATAACTGAAACATAATGTGAAATAGGGACACGACTTCAACTAAACTAGAAAACCGCAAATAGAAACAGATCAATTCAAACTAGTGAGACCAAGTCTCTTATTTCTAGACTCGTGCAAACAAGACTCAATAAAACTTCAAATAACTCAACATTTTCATGGTCTAACGGGATATTACCGCAGGTTTCAGGTTTATCAAAAAAACAGTGGTGGTGGACTGAGGTGAAGAAAGATTAGCTATGAACAAAGTGGTGAAAACAGAGCATTTGGTTCTTCATTTTTTTGCTCTGTTTTTTTTTTTTTTCGGAATTTGGGAAGTGAAAAGAAACAAAAAATTGAATTTTTGTATCCACTATAATTGAATGAAAGCATGGATGACCAAAAGAAAAAAGTACATCCATAAAGAAAAAAAAGACTAGTATGATGAGGTTGGTCCATCGCTTTCCATAACGCTATTCGCTCATTCATATATAATCTAATCTTAACATATTTCATTTAGTTATACCAAAACTAATTTTTAATGATTTTTTTAGTATACTAAGTGAATTTTGTATTTGTTAATTGCTAACAGTTAATTTCTATTTTCAATATCTCTAAATGCAGGGAGCTTCTTAACATTAAAATAATAAAAATTAATCAATAAAAAGGAAAGAGAGTGAGGAGAGGTTATTTGTTAATATTTAAGAACCCCCATATGCCACTTATCTTAACATAATTGATTCAATTTTATTCATCACTTAAAATTTAGATAAATAAGAAAATTAAACTCAAATAAATTATATTGCCATTGGAGATGCTCTAATTCTCTATAATTACAGTTGAATTTTAAATTATAATTATAGTGCAATGAAATCTTAGCTTGATTGATATCTTTATACTTTTTATAAATTAATATTTTATACTCTTTTTAAAATATTTTTTATAAAATTATGCTATATTATGATTTTTACCTTTAATTATGGTATATATATATATAATTCATCATGTTTTGCCCACCCCTCCTAGTCTCCAAATATTACGAATATACCTCTGTTTATATTTGAGAAACTAGTTTGATATCGTATACAATAGTTAGTTTAATAGTATTCAAGTTATAGGTTCGAATTCTTTAAACAAACGATTCAAGTCATGTCTTATCCTCTATATGCAATGCATAACCAAATATTGACCCTTAATTGAGTATAAATTTAGGATAAACATACAAGAATAAATATTCCTAAGAAAGACTTTACCACTCTTTAATTAACTATGCAAAAAACCATGAAGCAGAATTCAAGATGGTATCATCCAAAGAAAAGAATGATCAAAAGAAAATTGGACAACCAACCAAAATGCAAGAAGTATGTTCTTCTTTTTTTTTGAATTTCGCTACACAGTAACGAAGACAAGAAGATGAAGATTGTGATGCTAGTACAAGAACTATGTTCACTAGACATATTTTATTAATCTAACAAACTCTTATAATGTTCTAGAATAGTAAGAAACAGGGAAGTGATTAAGAAAGCATAAATCCATTTAGTAGACATGATAACTACAGAATTGTATTATTAAACAAAAAAATAACTAACAGAGAAATCAAACTAAGATTCGTTGCACTTTCTAAATGGATACACTAGTGATTCAATGGAGTTCTACGCTCCATCAAGTTGTAAGATTAAGTGACTGAAGATAGACACTAGTGCCATAACACAAATATTTACAATTTGTATTGTAAGAAAATCAAGCAATGAGTATACTTGGTAGAATGCTAGGACAATAATCATCAGTCTTTGATGCACAATTCGAGAATGTTATTTTGTATGTTTGAGCCAATCACCAAGAGTTTTAGAGCATGACGCAAAGACAAAATACATTCATAAAGCAAGAGATCTTATGCTACATACATGCACCAAAGGAAAGATAATAAGTATAAAATATCATTTCATATGTTTGGACGACATTGATGATGGACTCTTACTTGGGGTATAATTTAGGATAAACATACAAGAATACATATTTCCCAAAATAGTTAAGTCAATTTACCACAGTAAATATTCAGAGAATCAAAAGGCAAAAGTCAAAGAAGTATCATCCAAAGACAATCTGACAACAAACCAAAATGCAACACAATGGAAAAAATTACAAAGGACACTGGTAGTTGACAGACCCAAAATTGAAATTCAAAAGTGTCTATTTCAAACAAACAAACAATATGAAATATTCCTTTCTTAAAAGATTACAAATAGAATTAAAAATGAAATACAAGATTTATATACATTGATAGTAGCGTCGTTTCATAAAAACGTAATAGAACATGACTCTAACAGTCTTATACAATGTTCTATAATACTAAGTTACTAACTCATTGCACACCGAAACAAAGTTCTTCTACTTTGCCGAATGACAAACAAAAAAAACTCGAATTTGAAGCATATATATAGCAACTAGAAGAACTTTAAGTCTAACAACAACTAATATAGCAAACCGAAACAAACAAAATATTAGACATAGAATACAATTAGTCAACCTAAAGAGCAGAGAATATCATATCAGTTCTTCCACATGCCAACTATGCCGATGATAAAAGTGTACTAAATTCTGATTTTGACATCAGTCATAGAATAGTGTTATTAAAAGAAGAAAACATGGTAGGAAAATCAAGAAAGATCCATTTCACATTCTAGTAATTCAATAGATTTCAAGCTCCAGCAACTCAATAAGACTAGAATTAGACTCTAATACCATAAGAGAGATATTTTCAATCATTTTATATAGTAAAGACTCAAGAAACATATACAATATGTAGAATTTAAAACCGTAATCATCAGATAATGATGCAGATTACCAAGATATCATCCAACAAGGGTTTAGAGGATAGCGCAAAACATAAACATTTGAGATTCAAGACAACTTCTACAACATACATTTCATAGAATGAGAAACCTTATATTACATAGAAGCACCAAAACAAAGATAGTAAGTATTTTATACACAATGTAATGTTTCAAAATAAAATCTACCTTTTTATCGTAGACAACAGAAAATACTACCATTATACACAAACGATGCAAAAGTCATTCAAACCAGTCGAATAATCACCAAGGGTTTTAACTTTTAACCATAACTCAAGCGACTAAAAGGGAGAACCTATGATACTTACAAGCACCAAAAACAGTGATAAGCATATAGCTGAACAAATTAAAATTGTATCATAATTACAAACAAGTTTGAAGTATATACCTGTTATGCTGTTCAAGAAGTCTGCTACACTTGAAATCTCCTCAACGCCTTCAGAAGCACATAACCTGCAGAAATTAAAATTGGTTAGTCTTCATTTAGTTAAATGCTTGATACTTACCTCATTTCTCGAAGCTATTGATCGTTGATCGTCATTTCTATCAAAGAATGAGAAACCTCTTTGTTTTAGGCTCAACTTTTTTTTTTGAAGCCTTCGTGGGTCGTTTTTACCTTCCAACAAGTCTTAACCACTCCAATGTCTCTGTCACATATTTTTGTCTTATTTCTTTAAGCCGTTGGTAACCGCTCCACAGTCTTTTAACTTCTTTAAGCCGTTGGTCTATTAGTTCCAGGTTCAGCCTTTCTCGTAACCTCTTTCTCTTACGGTGCTGGTCGTTTTTACCATCCAACAAACCACTCCATGGTCTCTGTCACATATCTTTGTCTTATTTCTTTAAGCCGTTGGTAACTGCTGCTTAGTCTTTTAACTTCTTTAAGCCGTTGGTAACCGCTTTTTAACTTCTGTAAGCCGTTGGTCTATTACTTTTAGGTTCAGCCTTTATCGTAACCTCTTTCTCTTACGGTGCTGGTCGTTTTTACCATCCAACAAACCACTCCATAGTCTCTGTCACATATCTTTGTCTTCTTTCTTAAGCCGTTGGTAACCGCTCCATATTCTTATAACTTCTTTTACCCGTGGGTCTATTAGTTTTAGGTTCAGCCTTAATCTTCACCTCTTTCTCTTAGGAGCTGGTCGTTTTTACCATCCAACAGGTCTTACTTCAGTGTTGGTCGTTTTTACCATCCAACAGGTCTTACTCAAGTGTTGGTCGTTTTTACCATCCAACAAGTCTTTGTCACATATCTTTGTCAAATCTTTTCTAAGTCGTTGGTTCACTCCATAGTCTTATAACTTCTTTAAGCCGTTGGTCTATTAGTATTAGGTTCATCCTTTATCTTAATCTCTTTCTCTTAATGTGCTGGTCGTTTTTACCATCCAACAAGTCTTAATCACTCCATTGTCTTTGTCAAAGATCTTTGCCTCTTATTTCTTTAAGCCGTTGGTCTATTAGTTTCTTTCTATGTCTTATTTCTTTGTCAAGTATTGTTGTCTTTATGCCTCATATTTTAAGCCGGTGGTCTGATTCCATCAAACAAAAGGTTGGTCGTTTATACCATCCAACCCAAAGTCTGTGACTTCTTTCTATGTCTTAAGTCAGGGGTAGTCAAATTGTGAACTCTTTCTTTTAATTTTCCCCCTTTATACACAGTCTCTGTCTTATAGACTTCTTTAAGCCAGTGGTCTGATTCCATCAAACAAAAGGTTGGTCTTTTATACCATCCAACCCAAAGTCTGTGACTTCTTTCTATGTCTTTAAGTCAGGGGTAGTCAAATTGTGACCTCTTTCTTTCCTTTTTTCCCCTTTATACAGCCTCTGTCTTAGATAGACTTCTTAAGTCGTTGGTCATTCCCCCATCAAACAAGGGGTTGGTCGTTTTTACCATCCAACCCTAAGTCTATGACTTCTTTCAATGTCTTAAGTCGGGGGTTGTCAAATTGTGACCTCTTTTTTTCCTTGTTCCCCTTTATCTAGTCTTTGTCTTATAGACTTCTTAAGCCATTGGTCATTCCAATCCAACAAATCGAAACCGATCTTTTTCCATCTCCCAATATGCATGCACTACCCATCCATCCAATAGATCTTCGGGACAATGTCCCCAAAAAGAATCAGACAGAGCACCATTAGATTAGTGTCTGCCCATGAATCTTTTTGGGTTTTAAAAAACAAAACAAAAAACCATCCAAAAACAAAAACCAACAAGCTCCGTAGAACAATTACAAGAGGCTTTGAAAAACAGATGACTTGGATATATATATATAAAATCCAATCCAAGACTGATGTCATCAATTGCAAAACAAAATCATAGACGAGAACTGATCGATTGTAAAAGTTTGTTTTCTTGTTCGATTTCATACTCAAAAACTGAAAAGCAAAACCAAAACCAAAATCAAAATCAGGAAAAACAAGCCATATAGATATCTCGACGACATGTTTCAAGCGGATACAAGCTTCTTCGAAACCCTAAACAAACAAATAAAACAAAATCACGATTTCAAGCGGACTATTAGAAAACTTGAAATCGAAAAACAAAATCGCGAAAGATAAGGAAGGAATCTAACCAAAATTATCATTAAAACCCAGACGATGATGGTAGCAGATTCATGCCAAATCAAGCATACTCCAAGTACAATTTCAATGGCGGAGACATGCTTCTTCGAAACCCTAAACAAAAAAAGTATATACGAACTATCAGAAAACTTAGATATCAAAAGAAGAAACAAATCGCAAAAGATTAGTGAGAAATCTAACCAAAATCATCATCAAAACGCATACGATGGTAGAGATTCACACCAAATCAAGAAACCTCGAAATTATGTTCAAACCCTAGATCGATTAGTAAAAGATAAAGATCGATTACACCAACTTATAAATCCTAAAACCAAATTCATGATTTACAGAAATTGAAAGAAACTTACTAATCTTCTAAACAAATCTATGATTGATAGAGAGAATGCTAAAAGAAAGAGCGAGAAAAATTTGAGAATCTGAAGAATTGTGAATTTTTTTTCTCTTTTCCGTCTTCACAACAGACGCGTTTATATTTTATTAATACAGAATTGACCGTTGTTGATCCGCTATATACTCTAATCTAACGGTCCTGCATCTTAGGCGGTTTATGTTAAGCCTAACAGAGTTAAAGATAGGAGCCCAATACAGCCCATTAATTCAAATTTTAAAAACTCGTATTCGTATAGTATCTAAATAAATAGAGCATCCTCAACGGCAAAATTCTAGTGTAAGGTTCTAAAAATTAAAATAATTAATATTTTAATAATAAAATAAAGTATTAAAATAAAGTTAACCACTAATAATGAAAGATATGTAAACAAAGTTTCTAATACATGTTGAAAAAGTTTCTAAAATACTGTATCAAATTTAATTTAAGATACAATTTTAGTTCTCTTTCATGCTTTTCTATTTTTTTTTTTATATTTTTTTTTTTGGTATTCAGAAACTTTTTTAACCTCTTGAAAGTACATGTCACGTTAGGCCATAATAACTAAGGGCATTTATAAGCTTCGATTATCACTAGCTAGATTGATGGATCATGAGATTCTCGTACTCGATCCAAGCCTTGCATTCATTATCACTTAGCTTCAATGTCTTGAACACCCACCAGTTTTTTCCTCCGGTTCTTGATTGAATACAATAACCGGCTTTCTTGGAAACCGTCGAGTTAGCCGAATTAATAATGTTGATAGTGGGTATCGTTAATGTGGGACGCCAAGAGATGCATCTTTAAAGACGTCGATCGAACTCGACCGCAAAGAGATGGTTATTTGGGATTACCGTTGTTAAAGCGGTTCACAAGACTTAGGTAGCCTAAACCGGAAACTGTGTCGTTTTTATTGTGGNGGGGCGGGGGGGGGGGGGGGGGCGACGATAAAGGCGAGGCCATGACCGGAATTAGGATTTTTCTTGGGAGAAGTAATGGCGAAATTGAAAGAAGTTTTTGAAAGAGTAGACGTAAGAAGAAGAAGCACTACCTCCTGACTTGCTCATACCATCGATGGGGATAAAACGCAGCGTCGAATCTAGCGGCGGAGGCGGAGGCGGAGGCGGAGGCGGAGGCGGAGGCGGAGGAGAGATAGTTTCTGAGTCGTCGTCTCCGTTCGATTCCTTGCCGGAGGACTGCATTTCCAGCCTAATCTCCTTCACAAGTCCACAAGATGCGTGCGTCGCTGCTACGGTTTCGAAAACCTTTGCATCGGCGGCCAAGTCAGATATTGTATGGGAGAAGTTTATTCCGCCGGATTATTCCTCTCTGATTCCTCCATCGCGAGTTTTCTCATCGAAGAAGGAACTCTATTTCTCTCTCTGTAACGATCCTCTTCTGATCGACAATGGCATAAAGGTATTTGAGTATATAATTCATCAATTTTGCGCTTTTTTTTTATAGGATTTGAGGATTTGAAAATGTCTCTCGCCTTTGAATTGCTATTTTTGGTTGTCAATAGGAATGTGATCACAAGCTTCTTTGAGAATGTTTCTTCCATATGGTGCTGATACTGAATCTCTCTGATTGTTTGGGTATATAAAAGATGATATGGTTAGAGAAAGAGAGTGGGAAGAGGTGTATCATGTTATCAGCCATGAACCTCTCAATCATATGTGGAGATACTCCTCAATATTGGCAATGGTACTCTTATTCTTTGAGATACAGCTTGGTGAATTCTTTAATGAAGGAGGAGGATTAATGAATAGTGATGAAATTGAGATGATTGTTTTAGAGACTGCGCTGCTCAATTGGAAGTCTGGCTTGATCATTCAAGGAATTGAAATCCGACCTGCAATAAAGTCTTCCAAAGTGATTTGAGCGAAACACTCCGATCAACCGCTCATCTGTTGGTTTTATTGTCAGTCAACTGGTGGAGTGAAGAGGTACATTTCAGTTGAGTTTGTCGTAATGATTTAGTTCAATTTAGAGTTTATGTGGTGAACAAGAACAAACAACTTACTTTTTTTTTTTTTGACAACACAAACAACTTACTTTGCATACTTAATTAAGCTTAATTAATTAATTAAAAAATAAAAAAACGCTGACAGATCAAATACAAAAAATCTAGAAAAGTAAAAAATATATATATTTTCTCTCTCTAATAAATTATGGACGAAAATTACTAAATATATATATTTTTTAATATAAACCAATCAGAATTTCAAAAACTAAGTTTTTATATCCAAGTACACAATATAATTATTTTTAATAACTAAATTTCAAAGGTTTTGTTAAGATTTCAAATTATGATTCTCCTATCATCTTTATTTTCTTTTATTTACAATTTTTTTGGAATTTTCATATAATACTTATGATTAATAAAATGGAGAATTTTTTCTGCATATGTTGTGATTTGAATTTTTTAAAACGAATATATATTACTCAATTTATAAAAAATGTGTGTTTTAATTTCTACATTGGAGGATTAGTAAAACTAAAATTTATATAAATGATAAATTAATAATTTTTATTTGTTCACAATTATAATATTAAAATTACTACTTCATATTTCACAAAATAATGATGCAAATACAACAAACAATCAATATAAAACTGTAATATATGTCAAAAATAAAATACTATAATATTCTAAAATAATTAGTATTCATAAAGACTAATAGATTTATAGAACAATTAAAAATAAATATTATCTCAAACAAAATAATTTTTTAAAAAAATATAACAATAATTTTTATTATTATATTAAAATATTAATCTGTCCTTAAAACACGGGATATCTCCAAGCATCTATGTAAATCGGTTTCATGCTGTGGACGAGCGGTTGGATGATTTGGTTTATGTTTTTGTGTTGTCTAGCTTTTCTTGTTTGTGGTTGTTTTTTCTTTCTCCTCTCTCTCTTTTTCTTTAATTGGGCTTCTCTAGTGTATAAAGGCCCATTTGAGACTATGACCAGAAAAGCAAAAAACGAAGGAGTGTGAAGTGGACGGGTGCAACGAAGGGTCATTCTCGTAGACGCTTTAAAAACGAAGTGTGAGTTAAAAAAAAACTCTCATCCCCGACTCGACGGAGACAGACAGCAACGATGATACAGTTAAGGAAACTGTTGGAGAAAAATCCAAGTGAAAGTAGCGGAAGATGTAAGATTGATTCTGGTTCTTCTTCTTCTTCTTCTTCTTCTCCTTTCAATTGGTTGCCTGAGGAATGCATTTCAAGCATAATCTCCTTCACAAGTCCTGAAGACGCCTGCGTCAGTGCTGTGGTTTCTAAAATCTTTAAATCGGCGGTGAAATCAGATATCATATGGGAGAAGTTTATCTCAGAAGATTATAAATCTCTGATTCCTCCGTCGCGAGTCTTCTCGTCCAAGAAAGAACTCTATTTCTCCCTCTGCCACGATCCTCTCCTAATTGAAGATGGCAAAAAGGTAAATAACCTAAATTCAAATTGGTATGTAGAGTTACTGAGTTCTGTTTGAGACTTAATACTAATTCTCTCCAGTGCCGGCCCAACATTAAGGAGGGCCATATCCAAAATTTAAAAAATGTGTCTTTTTCACTTATGACAAAAGTTTATAGGTTTTCTATAAAAGGTCACCACTTGATATTTTAAATTCTTTTACATATCCTACAAATGAAAAAGATCTTTTAGTAAATAAAAAAAAACTTTATACACATTCTTAAAAAAAAGGCCTTTTGTTTAACAAATTTTTAAATGAAAGAGGTTTTTAAAATTTTGGACCCAAATCTTATGGGCCAGACCTGAATCTCTCTCATAATTTTTAATTTATTTTGTCTAAAACCGAAGAGCATATGGTTAGAGAAAGCGAATGGGAAGAGGTGTACCATGTTATCTCCGATGAACTTCTTAAGCATACATAGTGATACTCCTCCGCACCTCCACTGGTTTCCAAGTCATGAAGCTAGGTGATTAAGTACCCATTTTTTTCATTATCTTTTCTAATGATCCGATCATGTTGAACATATCGCTGTATAACGTTGCCCCTATGTGCAGATTTGAATTGGTAGCGGAGGTTCCCCAAACATACAAGTTCGAGTTTCGTTGCAGAATGAATACTTGTGTCCTTTCTTCAAGAACACGTTACTCGGTCAACATTGTGTTCAAGAAAGGGTTTGAGTGTTTTGGCTTTAAGAATGTGGCTATGAAGGCTGAAGTTTGGCTGGTGGGAGATGAAGCCTATAAAAGATTAGTATGCTTTGATATGTCTACTGGTGGGCGGAAGGACACGGTGAAACCCGTGGCGAGAGAAGATGGGTGGATGGAGGTAGAGATTGGGGAATTTTTCAATGAAGGAGGGTTGTATGGTGATGAAATTGTTGAGACGAGTATTTTTGAAGGTACTAAAGCCCGCAAACGTGGTTTGATCATTCAAGGAATTGAAATTCGTCCTTCGAAAATTCTCCCTGAGAGAAAACGCATTGCTATATCTATTTAGAGAAAAAAAAAATTGGCGGTTTTTTTTTTTTTTTTTTTTTTTAAGTGAAAAGCTTCTGGAAAAGATGAATAACATATTATCGTTGCAATCGTAAACCTGATACTCTAATACAATTTATTATCCTCATTTTGGGAAATGAGATACGATTTCATAATTTAAATTTTTCCTAATATCACTGTTAACTCATTTATTAAGCAATATATATATATATATATATATATATATATAACTCATTTCATGAACGTTATTAAAGTAACTTGTAAGAAAAGTTAACTACCTCCGAAAATTCAAATACACTAAATGGTTAACAAACTGGATTATATTTCCCGGATTCGTGAAGGTTGGTTCCATAGCAGCCGACGCTCGCCTGGTGAAACCATATGGTCGATCGTATCAGCTCGTATGGCAATTTATGTGATGAAATGTCATGTCACGTAGTTTAAAATACCGGTAGAGAGGGAAGGTAGGTGGATTCGTGGATGTACGTGTAATTGTCATGAAGATACCTAAACGTGTTTCGGAATCTTCTCAGAAATTTTAATTAAAAAATATTCTCTTTTTGCAAATTTTTATTTTTCTAATTAACGTTACGTAGTCAAAACTATATTATTAAAAAAGGGCATTTTCTTGTCACCAATACACGGTTAACGCTTACTTTACTTGACTATTTATAATTTGTGTTTGTTTGTTAAAAATTTTACAACCCATAAAAAAAAAAAATCAAATTCAAGATATCCTGAGAGACTAGAATGACCAAAACAAGATGCGTGCATCAGCATTTTTGGAAACTTGTACAACATCTTAAGAAGACTCTTAGGTTCAAAGCTTCCGACAAAAGTCACAGCGTTACTGAGTCGTTGTCTTTGGATGATTTACCGGAAGAATGTATCTCAATCATAATCTCTTTCACAAGTCCACGAGATGCGTACGTCTTTGCTTCTGTTTCGAAGACCTTTGCATCCGCTATCCAATCCGATATCGTCTGGGAGAAGTTTATTCCATCGGAGTATAAATCTTTGATTCCTCAATCGCGAGATTTCTTATCCAAGAAAGAGCTCTACTTTGCTCTTTGCCACGAATCTGTTCTAATCGACGATGGCAAAAAGGTATAATATCTATTAATAATATTAAAACTTTGTATTATAAAAACAACGATGTGATTAAAAATTTAACTATGAAAATTTCTGCTTTGAATTTTTTTTGATCATTTGGGAATTTTTTTTCCTTCCAAAACTTAAAAGATCTTATGGATAGAAAGAGAGACTGCAAAGAGATGTATCATGTTATCTGCGATGAACCTTTCAATCACGTGGGGTGATTCTCCTCAGAGTTGGCGATGGGTACCAGATCCCCAAGCTAGGTACCATTTTTTATTATTTAAAGATTAATTCGGTTTCAATGATGATGATATCTTTACGTTAATACGTCGTACAGGTTTGAAACAGTAGCAGAGCTACTTGAAGTATGTTTGTTTGAGATTCGTGGAAGAATAAATACTCGTGTCCTATCTCCAAGAACTCGTTACTCCGTTTACATTGTGTTCATGAAAGTGAATATATGTTACGGCTTTGAGAATGTAGCCGTGGAAGTTGTAGTTGGAGTGGTGGGGAAGGATTTAGAAGAATCTTGTAGAAGGTATGTATGTTTTGATGAGGCTAGGGATGAGCAGTTTCGAAGGAGAGACAGGGGAAAGAACCTAGTGAAACCAGAGAGGAGAAATGATGGGTGGATGGAGATAAATCTTGGGGAATTTTTCAATGAAGGAGGATTATCGAAGTACGATGAAATTGAGGTGGTTGCTTTAGAGAATAAGCAACGTCATTGGAAACGTGGCTTGATCATTCGAGGAATTGAAATCCGTCCTGCGAAGGTCCGGTAGTGAAATGCCAAGAATGATGGTTTTTACCCTATCAACCTCTCATCTATTGGTAAATTATTGTTAATTGGTAATGCGCATGGAGTGATAAAGGCAACTCTAATAACAAAAACGTGTTTTCAGTTATGTGTGGTATAAGCTAAGTTCACCCTTTGTTCATATAGTGGAGGATGTGGCGCCTTGTAAGTAAGTTATAACCTTTGTTGATCTCATTATATGGGTTGTTAGAAGATTTCCACTTTCCAGAGACCAAAAACAAACATTAAACAGAGAGGTTGCAAAAGGTGCACATCGATGCAAATAAGGGTAGTTTCCGAGATGTGTGTGGTTGACTCAAACGAGTCGTTTCTTTTTGAATATTTAGCGGCAAAAACACGGTTTTGACTCAAAAGGCAGAGTTCAAAAATTATTAATGTGGAAAACTATTTTAAAATAATTTTAGGCCTTAAATTATTATTATTCTTAATTGAAATGAGAATTTGCACACAAAAAAAAATAATAATTGAATTGAGCTTATGTTTCCATTCGTACGTGCTAAAAAAAAACAGGATGCATTGATACAATCAAAGGAAGGTTTAAATGACACACTTTCTTAAAATAAGTAAGAGTGTAAGACTAATCGTCTCACACAACTAGTAGCTAGGGAAAGCCTAATTATAAGCTTTTTAACACCTTTCGAAATCCCATTAACACGGTATCTAACCGTTTCAGATATATCAGTGACTGTGAGAGACGTATATATTCTTGTTTGGTTATCTTCTTCCGATAATATAGCTTACTATCTAGGCTTAATGACGATAAATAAACAAATATTTTACGAAGACTACATAGTCTACACGACTTACTAGATGACTATGATAAAAAAGCATTCATATATGATATATGTCTTTGCCATGTGTTTGAGATTCGTGGGAGAATGAATACTCGGGAGTCGGGCCCTGAAAAAAAAAAAAAAAAAATTTACTCACTGCTTTAGAATATTTGCAGCAGAACCTATATGATTATACTCCTCTACTCTATCTATTACCAAAATATAAGATATCGTCAGGATTTTGATTTATTTGGCAATAACAAAACCACTGCTTCTAACTATCTTAACCTTGTCGTCCTCTGCCTCTCCTTTGTATATTTGGATCCTGTGCAATTAGAAGTTGATCAGACTTTGTGGATGTATGTTTTGTCTCTTTTCTTACTATATAACTATTCCTACTTCCTAGAGAGTGTGACTTCAGGTGAAACCTTCAAGAAGAGGGCTAAGAAGATCAGAACCAAAGTACCCTATACGACGTCGATGAGGAAGACTCCAACAAACCTTGAATTCATTGTCTTGACTTTTGAGCTGACAAGATGAAGTCCAAACTACGAAACTTGACAATTTGATCTGACCTGATAGCACCAAATAAGGCTCTAGCTATTATGACATATAAGTTGGATACTTGGATGCTGCAAACAAGATTGGAATCATCTATAAAAGGTTCATGTTTTAACAGAAATTTTGATTTGTTTACTTCTTGTTCACAGTTATTTATTTATGTTTTAAACATTTTTTTTTTCAATGTTGAACTTTTTAGCTGTTAATTAAGTTTCTTAACATTTTTAGCTCTAAAGTTAAATCACATCACCTTTGGATATGTGATTCGTGTACACTCAACCTTTTGCTGCCTTATGCATATCAGGGTAGTCTCGTTAAATCATTACACCATGATATGGTCTTATATGCTATTATATCTGACTCGAATTTTTTTTTTTTTTATCATATTGTTTGTTAGTGATAATATTTCCAAAATCCAAAACATTGGAGTACTATTGAACGTGAGGTTACAAAAGTTGAACATTGATGCATATCAGGGTAGTCTCGAAAATATGTGTGAGGACGACTCAAAAACGAGTATTTTATTTTTGAATATTTTTAGCACCAACGGCGATTTATTTTATTTCTCAGCTTGGAGAAGAAGAACACGGAGTTGACTTAAGAGGCGAAGGCAGAGAAATTTGTGAAATTCTTACCAACTGGTTATTCGCCGCCTACCAATGACTTGCCCGAGGATTAAAGACTTAACTAGAATTACACGTATTCATTCTATAAAAAGTATATTATAAGACTATCTTCAGACTAGAGTACTTTTTATGACAAGGTGAATAATTTAACCTTTCCAGGGGATATATCAAAACTTCTTGTAATTAAATGACATGAGATAGAGAATGAAGTCGTAAACTATCGAGATGAATGTGCCCTATTGGAAGATAATTTGGATTACTGGAAATGCATTTGCAGTGGAACCATGTTAATTTATATAGTAAATAATGTATTTTATGCTTAAATTAATTTTCGAAAACATTTATATGTAATTAAGGTCTATTTTTTCAAAAGTTAAAAGGGACTATATATAACCTTTTTGGCTAAGCTATGAGTTTTATTTTTTTGGGAAATTCACAAAAAACAAAAGATAGTTAAACTTGGATTTCCTTTTTTAACAATTTCTCTTTCTAGTTGTTAGCTTAACGAGTCACAATAGTCAAGACTATATTATAAAAAAGGACTATTAATTAGTATTGTCAACCGTAACACGGTTGATCCATAATGCTTACGTGAATTGTCTCTATATATTAACTGGGACTGGTAATCAGAATTTTTTCTAACCAACGACGAATCCTGAGACTGAAAATGTCCAAAACAAGGAGCCTAAATGAGACGCGCTCATTGTTCACCATCAAAGATCATTTTCATAAATTTGTAGAACGACTTAAGAAGACTCTCAGACTTTCAGCTTCCAACGACGATCACGGTGTTGCTAAGCCGTTATATTTGGATGACTTACCAGAAGAATGTATCTCAGTCATTATCTCTTTAACAAGTCCTCAAGACGCATGCATCTTCGCTTCGGTTTCGAAAACCTTTGAATCGGCGGCCAAATCAAATATTGTATGGGAGAAGTTTATTCCGCCTGAGTATGCATCTCTGGTTCCTCGGCCACAAGATTACTCATCGAAGAAGGATCTCTATTTCGCATTATGTGATGAATCTGTTCTAATCGATGATGACAAAAAGGTATATATCGATCACTTTTGTACTTTGTTTATAGTATTAGAGAATAATGATATGTCTCTGGTCTTCAAATGGCATTTTTTTTTTTGTAATTATACATGAAAATGTATGTTGCCATTGGTGTAATTTGGTATAACTTTTGAAGTTAATAACTCACGCTAATAAAGAATATTCATAATTCTTAATAGAGCTTTTGGGTAGAGCAAGCGAATGGGAAAAGGTGTATCATGTTATCAGCGATGAACCTCTCAATCATGTGGGGAAATATCCTTCATAGTTGGAAACAGATTCCAAATCCTCAAGCTAGGTACCCTTTTTCATTATCTTTTATATTAATTTAGTTGTAATTATTACTCGTTTGGATGATTATAATGCTGAAAATGTTTCCTTGTGTATGACAGGTTTGAAAAAGTAGGGGAGCTTCTCGAAGAACGTTGGTTCGAGATTCGGGGTAAGATAAACACTCGTGTCCTATCTCCCAAAACTCGTTACTCGGTCTACATTGTGTTCATGAAAGCAGATATATGTTATGGTTTTGCGGATGTGGCAATAGAAGCTGTAGTTGGAGTGGTGGGACAGTACTTACAGGAATCTTCAAGAAGATATCTATGCTTTGATGAGGCTATGAAGGGGTTTTTTCTGAGAAGGGAGATGGAAAAGAAGAACTTAGTGAAACCAAAGAGCAGAAAAGATGGGTGGATGGAGTTAGAGCTTGGGGAATTCTTTAATGAAGGTGGATTAATGAGTAGTGATGAAATTGAGATGAGTGTTTTAAAGACTAAGCGGCTCCATTGGAAACGTGGTTTGATCGTTCAAGGAATTGAAATCCGTCCTGTGAAAATCCGGTAATGAATGCCAAAACACTAGTTAGATTTTTACATTCAGCCGCTCATCGATCTATTGGTAATGTTAATTGACTATGCCATAGAGTGAAGAAGTAATTTAATTTGTATTCGGTTAAAAGTTAAACTCCAATGTTGTAGTTTTTAGATGAGATGTAAACCGGTTTCCTACAATGGAGAGAACGGTTAGATGAGTCTGGTTTTGTTTTCGTATGAGTCTAAAGTCGACGTAAGTTAAAAACTTTTGCATATCTTGGGAAAACATATTGTAGTTATTAAGTTTTAACCGCCATAACCTCTCAAGAACTCAACACAAATTAGCTCAACCAACACACACAAAATCTCAGAATAAAAAAAGAGTCAAACCGAAATAAGAAAGCAAGAACACAAGAAATTGTTTACCCAGTTCGATTTACCGATGTGATGAATCTACGTCTGAAGCTGGATTCAACCCAACAATTCACTATAATAATTCAAGTGTTTCTCTCAAGTTCATGAACAGAACTTCAGAGAGATTACAAGATAGAGATGAATAGAGATACAATAGGAAAGAATAAGCAGGTGTATATATATCAACACAAAAGAATAAATCCTAATCCTTTTGCAATTTTGATATCTTCGAAACCAAATTATTTTCCTTCTTGAACTTCCAAAACCGATACCAAATAACAATGAACCATCATTAAACCAGCTAACCAAGTCGACATCAAACTAACCGGTTGAATTGGATCACACCATATCAGTAGTAGACTCAAATTTTGGACGGTAATCATGTAATCGTGGATTTGGATTTTTTTGTTATAATGAACATCATTTGAGTTGACGACAAGATATAACCGATATCCAAAACCCTACAATGCCGGGAACATGGGATGCCCAGAGTCTAACCCAAGTGGAAAAGACTGCAAAAAAATGAATATTTAACTGCTTAAATAAAGACATGTTTCTCACGTAAAAAAACTCGATACAACAAAAAAAAAGAAGTGTATAGAATTCAGTATATATTAGTACTCCATATGTTTCTAGTAAATTGATGTTTTAGACATTATCACCCATATTAAGAAAAAATTTAATTTTTATTTGTAAATTAATTTCGATTTATTTTTTGGTAGACAGAAAAAATATAAACTATTACATTGATGCCAAGAAAAAACATAAAATAGAAAACTAGTTAAAATTTTTAATATACAAATTCAATCTATTATGGACAAAAATAAATCCTATAACATTAATCTATTAGAAACAGATGGAGTATTCAACTAGTTAAATACTCCATCCGTTTCAAAATATAAGATGCTTTAGTGAAAACACGCATATTAAGAAATAGTTACTTTTAAAAAATTAAACCAATCATAAACAATTATACATAATATAAAATATAAATTTAATCTAAAAGTTGCATAGAAAGTTGTAAACATTTTATATTATGAAACAAAAATATTTCTCTAAACATCTTATATTATGAAACGGAGGAAGTATTAATTTAAAATTCATCTTGTTTGTTTGTTTGCATTGTGGAATTCAATTCTAATTCATGCATTTTTCAGCATTTGTTATTGTTTTGAGTTTTTTTTCCCTCTCTCAAAATCGTGTATTGGAGTTTGGAGGTGGATTTCAATTCCCTAATCTAGGCAACTCCTATTTCCTAATGACTCATTTTGATTAGGGAACCAAAGCGTTATCGAAGGAATTGAATTCGGCATAGCCAGTAAATTGATACTTTGATAGTATTAGCTAGTAATAAGTTTACTGTGGAAGAATTAATGGTTTAAGAAAGGAGTTTTGGTTATAAATTTGTGTTGTAATCTCTCACAGAGAAAAAAGAACAAGACATGATTTAAACATTGTGGAAGTAATTTAACTAATTAAGAGAATAAGAGTTGAGATCCTATAATATTTAGCTGACTTGATTTTATTATTTTATTTGATAGTTAAACTATTGAAACAATTATGGCCGTTAAATATTTCCAAATTAAAAAACCAAAATCCACTTTTTAAATTTTAAATACATTAAAAAAACACAAGGAGCGTGACTTGTGAGGAAGGAAACACGGAGTTAACTCAATATGGGCAAACAAGGGCAGTTTAAATACGTGTGCACGACTTTTTCATAGATACTATAAATTTAGCATCAGGAGACGACTTAGACGATTCTTAATTCAAAATTCTTAGCTTCGAGGCGAAGAAAGACGATATACCTAACAAATGGGCCAAAAACACGGCGTTGACTCTAGAGGCAAAGGCAGAAAAGTTCCCGGTTCTTCATCGATGAAGCAAAAACACCACGTCGAATCTAGCTGTGGAGGCGGAGGAGAGATCGTTCCGGGGCCTTTGCCGTTCGATGACTTGCCAGAGGAGTGCATCTTTAAGATAATCTCTCTTACAAGTCCACGGGACGTGTGCGTCTCCGCTTCAGTTTCAAAATCTTTTGCATGTGTGGTCAAGTCAGATAGCATATGGGAGGAGTTTCTTCCGTCGGAGTATGAATCTCTGGTTCCTCCGTGGAGAGTTTTCTCATCGAAGAAAGAGCTTTATTTCACTCTCTGCTACGATCCTGTTCTAATTGAAGATGGCAAAAAGGTATGTATATATGTCCATCAATCAGTTTTACATTTTTTTTTTTTTTTTTACATTTTGAGAACGATGATCTGTCTAGCTCTCGCCTTCAAATTGAAATTGGTGTATAGAGATATCTGTTAGAAATTTATGTGGAAACTATCATCTATTCAAATACACTGGAGTAATTTGGTATAGTTATTTAGATCAAATTCATGCATCTATTTAAATATTTCTGATCGTTTAAATTTGAGATTTGTATATAGGAAATATATGTTCTTCTATCGTATAAATATATAATTAATTAAATCGATGTATATAGTATATTATAAAGCATTTTGTATTAGTACAACCAAATCGTAAATGGGATATTACATTTAGCGGAATGTTGATCAAATGTGGTATGCAGTTTTCAAAAGGTACCAGAGTTTCTCAATGTTTGCTCTTTCGAGATGGGTGGTAGTATGAGTACGCAGATCCTATCTTTAGGAACTCATTACACAGCTTACATCGTGTACAAGCTAAAGGACGAACGTCATGGCTTACGAGACTTGTCTATACAAGTTGGTGTTGGATTTAAAGGACAAGAAATGCCTAAACGATTCATATGCTTTGACGATAAATTCTAAAAATTGCCAAAGAAGAGGGGAGATGGGTGGATGGAGGCAGAGATTGGGGATTTCTTCAATGAAGGAGGATCAATGGGTTATGATGAAATTGAGGTGAGTATTGTAGACGTTGCAATACGCCCCAATCCGAAGGGTGGTCTGGTTATTGAAGGAATTGAATTCCGACCAAAGGGATAGTCAGTAAAGTATTTCGGTTTATTGTAATTTGTACGTAATGGAAGAACGGTTTGGTTATTTTCAGGTTACACATGTTTATATTGTAATCTTTTCGAGAAAAAAACATATACTTTGTGAATCAGAAAGTGAACTAGCGCAATCAAATATTTTTTATCAAACTTTACTAAGATAATTAATTAACCAATGTGAGATCCTAATATAGTAATATATTCCTAATCATCTTTACATGACTTGATTTTATTATATGGTTTGTTTGTACGAATATTTCCAAAAACATACCAAAACCGACATCATACAGACAAAAAGAACGTGCACGTACGTTGATGCAAAGAAGGGTAGTTTCGTATACACACATATGGACGACTTGAAACGAGTCTTTCTTTTTGAATATTTTAGCGGCAGAGACTATTTCTTGAAAGTTACAACTTGCAGATCAAGAAAGCTATCGATGGGCCAAAAACACGGCGTTGACGCAAGAGGCAAAGGCGGAGAGTTTTGTGGTTGTTGGGAGATTATTACCGAATTTATCAATGGTTCTTCGCCGTCTTTCGATGACTTACCCGACGATTGCTTATCTATCATAAGCTCTTTCACAACTACTCCACGGGACACATTCCTCGCTGCTTTGGTTTCCAAAAGCTTCGGATTGCAGTTCGATTCCGATAGCGTATGGGAGAAGTTTCTACCTTCGCCGGATTATGTATCTCAGATTCCAAAATCGCGAGTTTTCTCATCCAAGAAGGAGCTCTATTTCGCTCTTTGCGATCCTTTTCCAAACCACAATGGCAGAATGGTATAATATCTATTATATATCTCGCAGTTTTTACACTTTTTGATACTAATCATGTGTCACCTTCTAATTCAATTTATGAATGGAATTTGTTAGAGAATTATATATAGCAACAGGGATTTGAATAAACTCATGTTATGCTCAAATATTCCTTCATATTCTCCCAAAACTAGTGGATTGGCCCTATTTTTTTTTTCTTTTTGCAATGTGTGATTAAGTTCTAATTCATGCATGATTCAATGGTTCTTACTTTTTTTAGTTTTTTTGTTCTCTCCCTAAAATATATAGAGTTTCAGGTTAGATAAAGCGAGTGGGAAGAAGTGTGTAATGTTATCTGCAAGGAAACTATTGATCCGAGGGGCAACAAATCCTCGACATTGGAAATGGATTTCAGTTCCTGAGTCTAGGTAACTCCTTTTTCTTAATGACTTATTTTAACTCCTTTTGCAAGATGGAAGAATATACTGGCTTTACATTACATAAATATAGGATTTGACTAAATCACCATAAAGTTCCTATCCCTTATGCAAAGATTAATTAAGAAGCTAACTGTATTGGGAAAAATGTTACACATATGCGTTGTGTTATGCAGGTTTGAAAAAGTACCAGAACTTCTTGATATAGATACTTTCAACATACGTGGTGCCTTGAATACTAGAAACATATCCCCAGGAACTCATTATTCAACTTACATTGTGTACACAAAAACATCTCATTGTTATGGCTTTCAAAATTGTCCCATACAAGTTGGAGTTGGATTTCAGGGATATTTAATGCCTAAGACATCCATATATTTGGATACAGTAAAAAAGTGGCCAGGAAGGAATATAGAGTATTCAAAAAAGAGGAAAGATGGGTGGGTGGAGGTAAAGATTGGGGATTTCTTCAATGAAGGAGGATTTATGGGTTTCGATGATCTAATTGAGGTGAGTATTGTAGACGTTACTCGCCGCCTTCGTACGAAAAAAGGTGTGATTATTGAAGGCATTGAATTCCGGCCAAAGGATACTAGTCAGTAAATCGGGTTTTACAATTTCCGGTTAAGCTTTTGGAAAAAAAAAAAAAAATTGTGACATGATTCAAAGTATGTGGATTGCTAAAATTGTGATTTGGGTCCTAGAAATTGCGAAGCATTAATTTCTTTTGTGTAGGTTCTACAATTGGTTATTGATTAGGTATCATCTAAAAGGCTCGTTTTATTAATCTTGATGAGTATAATTCACCTTCTAAATTTGTTTAACCAAAAAAAAAAAAGGCATAGTCTTAAATGTAACATTTAAATATCTATAACAGTATATACAAACGAACTATAAATGAGATAAATAATGGAAGTACTTAACTACTTAAAGATCCTAATCCTATAGTCCTTACCAGACTTGATTTTATTTGGTCTCTCATGGTTGGTGTTAGACAAAAATGTGCGAAGAAGGATAGTTCCATAGACTGTGATCTTGTAGACATACTATTCATGTGTCCACCTTACATCTTTCACTAAGGTAATAACAACTTCGATTCACATTTATTGAATATTATAATTAATATATAAAATAATTAATAAAATTTTAAAATATTACGAATATGTAAAATTAAAAAAGTTTAAAATACTATATAATCATATTATATAGTATATGATTATAAAGAGAACATGTTGAAATTAATAAAATATTATTAAATTTTTGCTAATACGGGTAAAATTCTCATTTTATTATTTTTCAACACTATTATTATAAAATATTTGACATATAAATTCAAGTTGATTTAACTAAGATTGTGTAAAATAATTAAATCATTAGGAACAATATGACTTAATCATATCGTATAAATGACTTATTATGTATTTAGATCCCTTATTTTTTGTTGTAATAATTAAATATCAAAATAGAATTTCAAACACAAAACAAAACAAACTAAATATAACAAACAAATGGTCATGAAATATATTACGGGTTAAAAATTAATATAAAAATTTAATCGTACAAACAGCCTGAAAATTTAGTTATTCATGTATTGACAAAACATCCAATATTTAATAAAAAAATACAACATAAAATATAAATAATAATAAAAAATTATATGCATGCGGTGTACGGCCGATTAAAATCTAGTACTCCCTCTATATCATAAAGAATGTTTTTTTATGATTTTTTCTTGTATCACAAAGATTGATTTTTTGTATACTTTAATCAATTAATGCTAAGAAATTGTGAATTTCAAGAATCAATAAATGAAAATTTAAAAGTTTGATGAATTACTATTGGTTAATAATTATAAAAATATGTTATTATAAATAAAAAATGCATTTATAGCTGAAGATTAAAAAAATTTTTTAATTTATGTGAAAATCCTAAAACATCATCTATTGTGATACAAGGGAGTATGTATGAATCTCAAAAACGATTGTCCCATAAGTTTCACTTGGTGTTATTTCCCATAAGAACGCTTGCCCCATAAATTTCAACTTTGTATTAAAGGATTTGGTTTCTTTAATTAGTAACTGATCCTACATTTTGCTGAATCTTTCAACTTGTTGAGAGATTAAAGATGTCCACCTCACTTTTCACTAGTTGATCCCAAAAACCTTAGAACTTTGGGCTTCTCGCGGCCCATCTTAGAGCATGGGCAACGACGTAGTTTTGGGCCGTCCCCCGGATTTTGTTGATTGAAATTAAATCAAAAAGGGCCCAATATTTAAGGATCGACTCTTTAAACACAACGTTTTTCGTCCGTATACTTAAACACGTGGAAGGTGGTGATTGGGAGAAGATTTTGGGTAGGGTTAACATATGATACTTTCTCGAGAGAAAGTTATCGAATTCTCGCTTCTATCTCGACGGCGACAAATTCCATCGTGTCTTTCTTCCTCTTTTCCGCCGATTTGAAGCCGAAAACGATCTTCTGTGTCTCCCGAAGCTTGTTCGGCGGTGTAATGTCACGGGTTACACATTGCAATGTCACGGGTTATTTGTAAAGACCATAATGCAAGATATTTGTAATGTCACGGGTTACACATTGCAATGTCACTAGTCTTTCATTATATATATGCGACCATAAAATGGAACACCAAACAATATCAAAGCAACAAAACATTCACACGAGCTCTCTTTCTTTTCTCAGTACAAGTTATTTCTTCCTTTCTCCTCAATACAAGATCTCTCTTTCTCCTCAATACAAAATCTCTCTTTCTCTTCAATACAAGTTGACTCTTTATAAATTTTTTTATATTTGAAATGGGATCATCTTCAAACCATTATCACTACCAAGGAGATGATGCTCATTATCACTACGAAGGAGATGATGGTGATAATTTTGATGATTATTATGAAAATTCGCATATTATATCGAAACCAGAGGAGCCAAAAAAAAAGATTTTTATCCCGAGAAACCGGGAAGAAGGCCACAATAATCTTTGGAATGATTATTTTAGTGACTCTCCAACATTTCCAGAATATTTATTTCGGCGACGGTTTCGCATGCACAAGCCATTGTTCGTCAAATAAGACTTCGGGATAAACAAGCCCATGACCAACTAAAACATGATTTGATTGAGCATATTTAGACTAACTTTGGACATCTTCCGGATAATGAAAATTAATTTTAAAATTTCTATGAATTGAATAAAATGTTTGTTTTTATTTTTGATGTTTGTATGTTTTATGTTTTCTATTTTTAATGTCTTAATTGTATGTTTTTGTTTTTCAACTTTTTGTAACTTTGTAATTTTTAAATATTTAAATTTTCAAAATATTATTATTTTATTCGGGGGACCAAACACAAATAGACATCCATATTCATACTAAAAATGATAAACTTTCTAAATAATAATATTAAATTTGGGAACCAAAAACAATAGGACACCAATCCTTAGAAGACACCGACAAAGAAGCGTGAAAGAGACACGCGCATTATTAGCTGAAAGGGGGTACTTTCGTCAATTCGTAGAACCACTATTCGCTTAAGAAGAGTCAAGAGTCAGAGTCTTGTGCACGTCTCTGTTAAATCACTTACGAACGAAGACACAGCGATGATCGGAGGAGATATCGTTTCCAAGTCGTCGTCTCCGTTCGATTACTTTCCGGAGGACTGCATTTCCAACATAATCTCTTTCACAAATCCACGCGATGCCTGCGTCGCTGCTACGGTCTCGAAAACCTTCGAATCGGCGGCAAAGTCAGATATCATATGGGAGAAGTTTATTCCGGCGGAGTACGAATCTCTGATTCCTCCATCGCGAGTTTTCTCATCGAAAAAGAAATTCTACTTCTCTCTCTGTAACGATCCTCTTCTCATCGACGATGGCAAAAAGGTATTTATGTTTATATCAGTCACGTTGTTTATAGGATTTGAGAGTAATCATGACATTTGTAAGATTTTTTAACTCGTTCTGCTACGGAAGTATGGCTACAAAACAAAACCCTAACTTAGCAATTACGATTTGAGAATAATGCAATGAATGCTTCTATTGAATAATTTCTTAGTTATTTGTGGTTTTTTTTTTTTTTCAGAAATAAAAGAGCATATGGTTAGAGAAATCGAGTGGGAAGAGGTGTATCATGTTATCTCCGCTGAATGATTTCTCAATAGCATGGGGAGATGATCCTCGCTATTGGCAATGGATTCCATTTCCTGAATCTAGGTACCCGTACCCTTTTTCATTATTACTTTACATATGGATATGGTTTTGTTTTGCCTCTCAATCAAATGATGTTATGTATGTATTAATGTAGGTTTGAAAAAGTAGCGGAGCTTGTCTTTGTATGTTGGTTCGATTTTCGTGGGAGAGCGAACAGTGGTGTTCTGTCTCCAAGAACTCGTTACTCGGCTTACATTGTGTTCAAGAAAGGGGATGAATTTTATGGGTTTACGAATAAGGCCATAAAAGCTGTGGTTGGGATAGTGGGACAGGAACCTTCTAGGAGAGATATATGCTTTGATTATGATGATGATGTCGATGCAAGGTTTCCAAGGGGAGAGAGAGGGATGAGGCACCTTGTGAAACCTGAGGAGAGAAATGACGGGTGGATGGAGATTGAGCTTGGAGAATTCTTCAATGAAGGTGGGTTGGTGAATAGTGATGACATTGAGATGGGTGTTTTGGAGACTTCGCGTCTCGATGGGAAGTATGGCTTGATCATCCAGGGTATTGAAATCCGTCCTGCGAATATCCAGTAATTGATCGATGGCTCATGTATTTGTATTATTGTGTCATGAGTTGATTATGCGATGGAGTGAACAAATTGGTATATTTGTATTAAGTTGTGTTTATACAATAAATAACAAGTTTGCTAATAATAAGCTAAGCTCTTACTGTGAGGATGCTGCCATGTTGGTATATGTGTAAACCACTTTCCTTCAGTGGAGAGAAGAAACACTTGGTAATTTTGGCGTTTTGGTACGAGTCTAACGTTTAAGTAAGTTAAAATCTTTGTCGTATATCTTGGTCGTTGGAGAAAATCTTGCAACATAGAATGGAGTGCGATGTTTTTGAAATTTGGGTTTTTGGTTCTAATGTTCTCTCTCACGTGAACAAATTTGATGAGGAAAAACAGAGTTCTAAGGAATGATAAGTGGCGTTACAAGCCACACAACTTTGAAGACAATATAATACCAAAATTTAATTAAAATAGAAAAGGTATAATGGTATTATTACGTACTAGTTGATTACAAAAATATGTTGCACTCGATCACACCAAAGAAAAAATATGTTGCACTCGATATACTAGAACTTCTCCAATCTCCATTATATATACGTTCTGTGGAGGTAGGTGAGGAAGGGCAGTTCCATAAATATATAACTGTGGACGAAGACTTCAAACGAGTCTTTCTTTATGAATATTAGCAGCAGGAGATGACTTTTGACGATTCTTTATAATCTCTAGCTTCCAGACGAAGAAACATTATACAAGATAGAAGCAAAAATGGGACAAAAACACGGCGTTGACTCAAGAGGCAAAGGTGGAGATGTTCCCGGTTCTTCATCGGTAGGGCAAAAGCACGGGGGAGGAGTGATCGTTCCGGGGTCATTATCACTTTTCGATGTCTTGCCAGAAGATTGCATCTCCAACATAATCTCTTTTACAAGTCCAAGGGACGCGTGCATCTCTGCTTCCGTTTCAAAAACATTTGAATCCGCGGTCAAGTCCGAGATTGTATGGGAGAAGTTTCTTCCGGAGGATTATGAATCTTTGGTTCCTCCTCCATCGCGAGTTTTCTCATTTAAGAAAGAGCTCTATTTCGCTCTTTGCGATCATTTTCTTATTGAAGATGGCAAAAAGGTATATTTATATATCCTTTAGTTTATATGTTTGAAGGATCCTGATATCATGTATATGTCTCTCACCTTCGAATTGCAATTTATGAATAGAGAAATTGTCAACTTTTAATAGAGAATAATGGCAACAAGAATTTGTTTCATCTGATTTGTCTAGATACAGTATTTGTTTTTAAAATATCCATGAGTAAATAGGAGTATAGTAGACATATTAATATGCTTACTCTTGTGAAAAACTTTTTTTTAAAACATTTAACTAATATAAAATGGAAAACCAATTATTTTATATTAATGAAATAAAGTCTTACATGGTAGTTGAAGAAATTATTAAATAATGTATAAAAAGTTAGACCAATTCACTTGTTATCGATTAGTTTTGAGTTGGAAGCCTATGATAAATCCAAATTTAATATTTTAGATTTCATCTTTTATATATATATATATATATATATATATATATATACATATATTTAATATGCAATGTTGGAATTCAGTTCTAATTAATTCATGCATTATTCCAAAAACTAAGAGCTTTTGGTTAGAAAAAGTGAGTGGTAAGAAGTGTGTGATGTTATCTGCAAAGGAACTGTGGATCACTTGGGGGAAAAGTCCTGAGTATTGGCAATGGATTTCAATTCGTGAATCTAGGTAACTCCTTGTTTCCTTGAATTTGATTGTAATGATTCATTTTGATTACGTTCAGTTAGTAACATTGCATTTACTCATTAAAGGCAGTATAACAAATAAATTTCATAACGATACTAATATAATTTAGGAATACAAAATCACAGTGGTGTAGTCATTTAGGTACTAATGAGGCTGCTGTCATTTTAAGCTCTTACAATCTCACAAGTAAATGTCTTGATTAAATATAATACCATTCATACCACTATGTATATAGGTATATTTATACATTTACAGTTATGTTTCTAATTTGATAAAAACATAAAATGGACTATCCACCTCATATATGATTAGAAACAAATGTTATGAAGGTTTAAAGAAATACCGGAGCTTCTTAATGTATGTGCTTTCGAGATGGGTGGTGGGATGAATACGCGAATCCTATCTCCGGGAACACACTACTCAGCTTACGTTGTGTACAAGCTAAGGTATCGACGTCATGGCTTACGGGATTTGCCTATACAAGTTGGAGTTGGTTTTAAGGGACAAGAAAAACCAAAAAAATTCATATGTTTTGATGAGTCTACGAATATAATCAAAGAGTGGCCAACGAGAGAGCTAATGAAATCAGAAAGGAGGAGAGATGGGTGGATGGAGGCAGAGATTGGGGATTTCTTCCATGAAGGAGGATTATCGGGTTTTGATGAAATTGAAGTGAGTATTGTAGACATTACTTCCCCCAACTGGAAGTGTGGTGTGATCATTCAAGGAATTGAATTCCGGCCAAAGAATAATAGATGAATTGATATCTGTTTCCTGAAGTGGAAGAATGTTTGATGATTGCCGGTTATGTTTTTGGTTGATACCTTTGGAAAGAGACAAAAAAAAAGACTTATTTACATGATTTTAAAGTTTGTGGATCACTGGATTGTAATGTTTGTGAATTTTTTTTAAACTTTTTTTTGGGGNTGGGGGGGGGGGGGGGTTCTATATATGTTCATAATAATTTTCATATATAAACAAGTCTAATAAAGTGAAATTGTGTTGGAGATAATTAATTAGGATAGTAAGACGTTTATGTTACCAATCAAAAAGTTACACGTCTATTTTATGAATCAATTATTTGTGTGAGGAAGAGAGGATCTGCATGATCTTGTACGTGATGAGTGAACACTGTGAGAGGCTTCTGATGAATGAGTTAAAAACTTAACATGTCTCACGTAACTTTCTTATTTACGCCCGAATAAGAAAAGTATATGCATGAAAAAAAAAAAAAAAAAAGTGGATCCTTTTCTTTTTTGTCAAAGTGGACTTTATGTTTTTTTTCCTGAAAAAGGGTTATGGATTTTATATGTTTCAATTATTGTTTTGACTGCTTACAATTTGGTTTGTATATGAAGCAATATAAAAAAATTATATAGCGTGAACTATTCGATTGTCTAAAAACCATGCAACGCGAACATGGCCGCACAACGGCACGTGGACGCTTTGCAGAACAGCAAGAGTAACGTTTCTGTTCCTTATCATTAATTCACAAGCCTATTAAGTCTACGCTAAAGGAAAAAAAAAAAAAACATCACGAGTGATCTATTAAGTCTCCAAGCATACGATTTGACAAACGCGCCGATGGGCAGTGAATCTAGCGGCGAATAGCGCGGAGAGATCGTTCACGGGCCGTCATATTTCAATGACTTGCCGGGGGATTGCATCTCGCACATAATTACTTTTACTAGTCCACGTGACGCGTGTGTCGCCGCTTCGGTTTCGAAAACTTTTGAAGCGGCGGTTCAATCCGATAGTGTTTGGGAGAAGTTTCTTCCCCCGGAGTATTTATCTCTAGTTCCTCAATCGCAAGTTTCCTTGTCAAAGAAGGAACTCTACTTCACTCTCTGCCACGATCCTCTTCTAATCGAAGATGGCAAAAAGGTTAAGTTTATTTAAGAAATTGACTTTTTACTATTATACAAATTACTCAAAAATATTGAAGTTTTGCTCTTGTATTATACCAGAAGCCTTCGCTTCAAATACAGAGCATGGTAGAGAAAAAAACAGAGAATGAAAAAGTGGAAAACTTCTCAATAATTCTCGACAATTTTGCCTTGCAACATTACACACAATTATATAGAGTGCTACGGTCGTACCCGTTCGTTTAGTAACAGAAACAACGCAACTATCTAACATACACCCATATTTATACACACTAGGTCGATACCCGTGTTACAGCACGAGATTATATATTTTGTTAATGAGTTTTTTTTGTAATTTGTATTTTTGTAATATAGTTTTTTATTTTGATTTATTTTCTTTGTTTATATAGTGTTTATTTATATATTTGGGGTTATACAGTAAATTAGAAATTTTAATAGAATAAGTAGTTTGTAGAATGTAGCTTTTCACGGAAACAGATACACCGTAATATTGGATAATAGTTTTGAAAGAAAATAGACACTCTGCAATATCGAATAATAGTTTTGTAAAAGGATAGACACACCGCAATATCGGATATTAGTTTTGAAAGAAAATGAGTTTTTCTTTATTTTGGTTTATCGTCAAAAAAGGAAAAGTTGCTTGTTAAATTTTAGTCTGAGATATTTTAATGGTTAAGAAACTATTGTATTTATAGTGAGATTAGGTATATTTAGGTTATTATTTAGAAATTAATATTTGATACAGTATAACCTCTATAAATTAATACTCTTTAAATTAATATTCTTTAAATTAAAATTTGATATAAATTAATAAATTTTTCTGGTCCCAAGTTGGGCCGGTGTAAAAAATAACACAATTCGATAAAATAATAAGATAATATTTTCTTTTGAAAATCCTATGTAAAAATATAGTCCCAACAATATCATAAATTAATAATGATATAAACTAAATATATATATATATATAAAAGAAAATTTAGTGAAATATGACTTTATTGTTGTTTGTCTATTTTTTTGAATTCGCATTTTAGTTGGAGCTCATCTCTAATCTTTTTAATTGTATTAAAACTTTTAATGTTGTCTTCTCAAATCGCCTCCATAAATTGAGGAGAATCCTAGTTGGAGTAATTGTTTTTTACATGTAATTGGTTCTAAAGGCACCGTAATATGTTATTCGACTTCATCATTACCATTAAAGATAATACCAACAATTTCATCTAAACTCTAAATTTCTAACATTTATCATTTTCACCAAGATAATTAAGTAAACTATTAACATTAATCCTATTACGATAGTCAAGATTATAAATTAAGAAAATTCTATAAAAATTTTAATCATAATTAACAAAGTATCTTATTTTGTAATATAAAATTTTCAAAATTATGAAAAAATCTCTTCATAAGTCTATATTTTATTAATTTATCCATAAATTAATAATAAATTAAATCTCAGCAAAATTGTATAGAAGGTTACTGTATATTAAATCTCAGCAAAATTGTAAAAAACCCAATTTAATTTATAGTTTGATAAAAAATATATGTTTTAACGGATTTAACTCAAACTTTTTATATATTTAAAATTTTTAAGAGGAAAAATATTAATATAACTTAAATATTTTATAGACCTTCAATATATTATAATATTTTAACTTTCGACGGAGTTAAAATATTTATAATAATTTAAACATTCTATAAAATTTAAATATTTATAATATCTTAAACTTTTTAAAAAACATAAATATATTATTTTATGTTTTCTTTTAAAAGTTTAAATATGCTCAAATATAGAACCAAATTAAATTGTTACATTTGGATACCTGATAAATCAAGTTTCCTTCTCATTTGTACTCGAAACATATTAGTCATATATTTATAGTGATTATCAACCATATTCTAAAATATTTAGTCGATGTGGGATATACAGTACACCTTTTCTGTAAATTAGTTTACACCTTTACATATATATAATTTCTGCGTTTTTTATTCTTTCCATCTATACTAATCATAATTAATTACTATAATTTCGTTAAGGAAATATTAAAAATCTAAACTAAATGATCATTTGTTTTTATTTAATTGTATTAAGTTGATTTGTTGTTTCCGTAAATATCTCACAATATAAAAGCAAATCAAATAAGTTTACATCTATATACAATTTCGTATTTAATTTATTGATTATTTTGGAAACAACAAAATCACAATTGATAAGTATTAAAGATTTCTCATTATTATTAATATTCGTAATAATTATAGGGATTAAGTATAATAGTAGTTAATCTTTGATATTTCTAAAGCCATTAAATACTTTGATACCAGTTTCCTTATTTATAGGGATTCTACCTCTGTTTGGTTGTGTGTTTAACTATTCTTGAATCAAATAATATACAGGATCCGGAAATTATTATTCTGGAGAACAAACAAATCCACAAATGTTTTTCTTCTATTTTCGGGTCAGAGAAGATCCACATCCCGACCCGGTTGGTTTTAAGTGATCGATCCAAGGGTATAATGGTCATTTAGATAAATCAAAACTATAGATTAATTTAATTAAATTAAGTAATTCTCTAATTATTTTTAATAAAAAACCTACCAAAACAAAGTCATGGTCCAATTTGAGTTTAATGGGTACTTTAGCTTTAATAGAATAGATACACATATCTAAGTATATATTAAACATGCAGATACAACCGAACTCAATTATCATTAACACTCCCTCTTAATTGAATTTCGGTCTAACTCTAATTGTCTGTCAACAGTTTTGGAGTCTTCATGAGCTTCTTCACGTCTACTACATGATCATGTCATGATTTCTTTGATTTCTCTTGCAACCTTCTTCCACTAACTTTCTCAAAGAAAATCTTCCTTCTTCTTTCCTTTCGCCCTTTCTTCCTTGGTGTATCTTTCTTTGATTAACTCTTCAAAAATTTCTTGCTAAGTCCGGCACTAGAAACATCTCTTTGATGATCTTCTCTCCTTGGCTTGTCATCACTTGGATATTCCCTTTCCCTTTTGCAAGTGGCTGTTTCTCCTTTTTCTCTCTTAGGTAAGCAGCTCCTTTTTTTGATTGGTGTATTCCTTTGAACACCATCAGATTCACGTCTCCGTGACGTCTCATGCGTGAAATGAAAAAGTTTTCACGTCTTCTTCGGTTATCTTCTAAACCGGCAAATGCTCCATTTTTCTTCGAAGTAAGCATCCTCTTTTTGTGCTTGTGCTTGGTGTCTTACTTTGATCACCATAACGTCGCCATGACGTCTTACGCGTGAACCTCCTCCACGTCGTCTTCGGTTAACTCTTCAACCGGCTCCTGCTCCGTTTTTTTTCTATGAGGTAAGCATCCTCGTTTATTGCTTGGTGACTCATTTGATCACCATCAGTTCTCCTTGACGTCTCATGTGTTCCCTTGAACCTTTTCTTGCTGAGTAGTCTAGCTCTGCTCATCCATCAGCAGCTTCTCCATGTTGACGTCATTCTTTCAAACTCAACACCACTTTTTGCTAATTCGCCATACTCTGTTTCTTCAAACAGGTAGCTTCTCCGGTGAGCGTCTTTCTCAAAGACTCCACACCACTTTCTACTAATAAGCCTTGTTTTGCTTTCAACAGCGGCTACATCACGTTTTGCCATATTCTGGTTTAAAGCCAGAATCTTCTCTTTTTGGCCGAGCACTGAACGCACCATCATATGCATCCTAGTTCCATGAACAAAACATAATTTTCATGTGCTTGACAGTGTCGTGAATTCATCCGTGGACACTTCCTCTGATTTTTCAATTGCACCCCTTCGGATGACCGTGTAGGATTGCGACGGTTTGTTCGGAACACTTTCTTCACCACTGGCCACACTTATCTCGTGATTAAGATGTTCTTCATCTTAATCCACACCCGATATCATCGTTTCTCCATCAAACATAAGAATCACTTGCTGAATGATGTTGCCGTGATCTTTGTTTTTGGTTGAACTTTTTGCAGGCTTTGTTATGCTTCTCTTTGTGCTTCCCACTGGCCCTTGAATCAATAAAGCTCTGATACCTTATTGAAGTTTTGCTCTTGTATTATACCAGAAGCCTTTGCTTCAAATACAGAGCATGGTAGAGAAAAAAACAGAGAATGAAAAAGTGGAAAACTTCTCAATAATTCTCGACAATTATGCCTTGCAACATTACACACAATTATATAGAGTGCTACGGTCGTACCCGTTCGTTTAGTAACAGAAACAACGCAACTATCTAACATACACCCATATTAATACACATACACATATCTAAGTATATATTAAACATGCGGATACGACCGAACTCAATTATCACTAACAAAAAATAAAATGAAACTGTGTATTCAATTTAAGTGTAACACTTATTTTAAAAATAGATAAAAATAAAATTGTTGGTGCTCCATATCATCAAGATTGTGACGTTTTAGTTCATGCATCCATTTAATATTTCTGATTCTTATTTCTGAAATTACTTTTTTTTTTCCTTTTTCTGAAAATCAAAGAGCATTTGGTTAGAGAAAACGAGTGGGAAAAAGTGTATCATGTTATCGCCAAATGAGATGTGGATCACATGGGTTAGTAGTCCTCAGCGTTTTTGGCAATGGATTTCAATTCCTGAAGCTAGGTAACTGCTTTTTTTCCATTAAATATCGATTACAATCGCTTATGATGAAGATGGGAAAAAATGTTGCACTCAGGTTTGAAGGAGTACCAGAGCTCCTCAGTGTATGTTGGTTTGAGGTCCGTAGCAGGATAAGTACTCGTTACTTATCTCCTAGAAAACGTTACTCGGTTTACATTGTTTTCAAGACAAAGAATGGATGTCCTGGATTGGGGGATGTGCCGGTAGAAGTTGAAGTTGGGTTGGTGGGACAAGAATCTTCTCAAAGATTCATATACTTTGTTGGGCCTTCGGATCGAAGGAAAGAAAGAGAAAAAAAAGATGTAATGAAACCAGACAAGAGGGAGGATGGGTGGATGGAAGCTGAGCTTGGTGAATTCTTCAACGAAGCAAGTTGTGATGAAATTTCGGCAACTGTTCTTGAGAATAAGTCTCAAGGATTCGAATTCCGCCCTGCCAAAAGCCCGTAAAGTACTATCTGTTTTTGATGATTCCGGTTTATGTTTATTTGCTTTCGGTGAATTTGTTTTTGTTGTACATGTTTTAACAGTAACTCGATCTTTTAAGGTTTTTGGATTGTAATGTTTCTAACGCTCATCATTCTCACATGGACAAATGTCAGTAAATAACTTGTGTTTTGTTTTCTTATCTACACATATTTATGGCTTATATTGACTTTGAATAGTTTAATATTGGTTTCTTATAGTTAAATAAGAAACAAAATTAAATAATTTTTTTTAATATAAGTTGGGATCGTCATATTTTATTATGTTAAGACGAGTTCTTACAAGTCAGAAAAATAATTCTCACGCAAGCGATGGAGAAAGATCACGTCGTTGAAGGTAAAAGAGAGCTTTTGTACAAGTCATCGCCATTTGAGGCATTGCCGGAGGAATGCATCTCCCACATATACTCTTTTACAAGTCCACGGGACGCTTGCGTCGCCGTTTCCCTCTCAAAATTCTTCGGACCGGCGGTTGACTCCGATAGCGTATGGGAGAAGTTTCTTCTGCCGGGGAATCAATCTCTGATTCCTAAATCAATATTAAGTTTTGGAGAAGAAGATACTAACTGAATAAAATTAAATTCTCATTAAGCTGTAAATGTGTGATTACCACCGTTTATATACAAGAGTAGGATTAAGTGAAAGGAGGCTTAATCCTACATAAACTATATAACATACTAAACCAGGTATCTATCCGCTGAAACAGAACAGTGTGAAGGATGGAAGAGGCTTGATATAGACATACGGCCAAGGAAAGAGTAAAAGGGTCCAGGCTGAAGAGCCTTTGTCAAGATGTCAGCATGTTGATTCGCACTGGAAACACTGAACAACTTCAAGAAGCCATTCTTCATCTGATCTCTAACTATGTGACAATCTATTTCAATGTGTTTCGTTCTCTCATGAAATACAGGATTAGTCGCAATGTGTATGGTTGGCTTATTATTGCAGAACAACTTTGCAGGAGATGTATCAGTGATCTTCAAGTCTGTAAGTAGCTGATTTAACCACAAAAGTTCCCAAGTGGCGAGAGCCATACTTCGATACTCAGACTCGGTACTACTACGACTAGTCACCTGTTACTTCTTAGATTTCCAACTAATCAAGCTCTTGCCCAGATAAACACAAAAACCAGATATCGACCGTCTAGTCTCAGGACAAGTACCCCAATCCGCATCAGAAAAAGCATTAAGGAAAGGTTCTGAGTTAGCAGCATAGAAGAGGCCTTGGCCAGGATTACCTTTGATATAGTGGCAAATCTGATATGCAGCCTGAAGATGTGTATCCGTAGGACAAGAGAGAAATTGGCTCAGGTTGTGGACTGCAAAGGTAATATCGGGCCGAGTGATGGTAAGATAAAGCAACCGGCCAATGAGTTCTCTATAAGATGTTGTCCGAGCCGGTTCAAGAGGAGTTCCCATGTCCTTTGTCAGATGCACGTTATGATTCATCGGCACACTACAAGGCTTGCAAGCCAACAAGCCAGTCGAAGCCAATATATCAAGAGCATATTTGCGTTGACAAACAGAGATTCCAGAGCTATTACGGGCAATTTCTAGCCCCAAGAAGAACTTAGGTGCTCCCATATCCTTGATTTTGAAAGCAACATGTAGAACAGCCTTAAGATCTTGTAAATCTACATCATTGTTAGATGCAATCATGATGTCATCAACGTACACCAAGAGAGCAATAAACCGTGTCCCTCGTTGTCTAACAAACAGAGTATTATCACAAGGACACTGAGTGAAGCCTGATTTGAGAATAACACTGGAGAAGCAATGGTACCACTGGCGAGAAGCCTGCTTTAAACCATAAAGGGATTTATGGAGCCGACAAACCGCATTAGGAGGAAGAGGAGCACCACCTTTGGGAGTATAGCCTTGAGGTAAACTCATGTAGGTCTCTTCATCCAAGCTTCCATGAAGAAAAGCGTTAGTCACATCCATCTGTGTAAGTGTCCAGCCATGTATAGCAGCCAAACCAAAAACAAGTTTCACACTTGCTAGTTTAGCTACGGGAGAGAAGGTATCAATATAATTGATCACCTCCATCTGAGTATACCCTTTAGCTACGAGGCGAGCTTTATAACGGTCAATAGATCCATTTGGGTTATATTTGATAGTATAGACCCATTTACACCCTATCATTGTCTTACCAGGGGGTAAAGATACAACACTCCAAGTACCAAGCAATTCAAGGGCAACAATCTCCACATCCATTGCCTTGGGAAAATGAGGATGAGCCATAGCTTGCTTAAAATTTTGTGGTTCTGATTCAATTGAGCATGAAAGAACAAAAGACTGATACGAAGGACTCAATTTGGAGTAAGTAAGAACATAAGAAAGAGGATAAACAACAAGAGGATCTAGATCAGGAAAAGTATCAGAAATTTGTGTAAGATTGCAATGAGCAACAATAGAACAAGAATCAAGAGTAGAAAGATCAAGAGAAGTAAGATGAGAAAGAGAGGTTTTCATAAGATTGCAATGATAGTCAGATAAGTAACCTGGAGCCTTAGCTTGCCGTCATGGTCTATCATTGTGTTGTGCAACCTGTCCTGTGGCAGCTGTAGAAGTCTCATCCGGTGTAGCAACAACACTAGAGGATGACAAGGATGATGATGCAGAGAGAGGAAGTGGTGCAGGTGAGGACAATTGTGTATCATCAATCAATTCAATCTCACTAGGAACAGGTAATGGTAGAATCGATTTACTAAACAAATCAGTAGTATGTAGAGATGGAGTAACATTTTTGAAAGGAAAAATATGGTCATGAAAAACGATGTTACGAGTGATATGAATCGTATTACTCTCAAGATTAAGGACCTTATACCCTTTATAACCAGATGGATAACCTATGAATACACATGGCTCAGCTCTAGGTGTGAATTTGTTTCTATCCTTTGCCAAAGTAGAAGCTTAACATAAGCATCCAAAAGATCTCAGGAAACTATAGTCTGGTTTATGTTTAAAAAACTTTTCATAAGGGGAAATTTTGTCCAAAACCAAAGAAGGTGTTCGATTGATTAAGAAAACAGCAGTGTGAATGCAATCAGACCAGTAACACAAAAGAACATTGGACTGAAACAAGAGAGCACGAGCAACATTGAGAAGATGCTGATATCTACGTTCTACGACAGAGTTTTGTTGGGGAGTATAAGGACAAGAAAAATGATGTATCATGCCATGATCCTTAACTAATTGAGTAAAACCAAGCTCAGGAGCATTATCACTACGGATGACTTTTATAACAGAATTATATTGTGTTTGAACATGTTTAATAAAAGATGGAAAGATAGAAAGAACATCATTTTTATTCCTCATCATATAAATCCAGGTGATGCGAATACAATCGTCTACAATGGTGAGAAAATAGCGATATCCTTCTAGAGATTCTACTGAAAAGGCCCCCAAGTATCTAAATGAATGAGATCAAAAGGTAATTGTGAAAGATTACTACGAGAAACAAATGGTAACTTCTTTTCTTTAGCTAATGGACATATTTCACAATGGTCATGAGAAGAACTAGAGAGTGACAAAGGTAAAATACCAGACATGTATTGTAACTTGACAGAGGATGGGTGACCTAAGCGTTGATGCCAGACACGACCATCGACTTGCAAGGATCCAAAGAAAGATGCAGAAACAGAATTGGCAGATGCTGAAATGTCATGATGCTCCAAAATGTATAGACAGTGAATTAGTACACCTCTATCAATCATCAAGTCCTGAGTATGGACCTGAATATAACAAGAATCAGTATAGAAATGTGTAGAACAATTATCATGTCGAACTAAAGAACTCACACTTATCAAATTGAATTTGAAAATAGGAACATAAAGAACATCATGCAAAATCAATGTTTGAGTTATATGGACAGTGCCAATGTGAGTAATAGCAACTCTAGTGCCATTAGGGAGTGAGAATATTACACCTGTCACTGGAAAAGTTTCACTAAACAAAGAAAGATCAGAACACACATGGCTAGTAGCTCCTGTGTCAATTATCCAACTCCCACTAGGCAAAAATGAGTAAAGGGAAGATAGACATTGATGTTGAAAAGTAAAAATTTGGTTTTCAAAACAAAGACTAGAAGATGGAAACTCAATTGTCACATTACCAGAAGAAGATGTCGCAGCCATAGCACCATGCTCAGTTATCGTAGCAGACGGATAAGAAGACGGCTGCTCTGAAGCTTTGGCTTGGCTGCTTAGTTGATGAATCAAACTTTGAATTTGGTCAGAAGTAAAACTTCTGAGATCAAGATTGGTCGCATTTTGTGCTGGAGAAGGAACATAAGAAGCAGAATTCATCACTGCATTAGCCACTACACTCGGTTGAGAATATTGTGGCTGTTGAAACTGAGTCTGTGTAGGAAACTGAGGACGTTGCCCTGTTGGAAAAGATGCACGAGACATAGCAGGCTGTGATGACATTTGCTGCATTGGAGGACGTTGAGCATTCCTATGGCCAGGAGGATATCCATGGAGTTTGAAACTTTTCTGAACCGTATGACCAACTCGATTACAATGAGTACAATAGGGCTTCTGTGAGGTCGAAAAGCAGCATAAGCAGTATTATCAGTAGGTCCTGTAAAGGAACCATTACCATTACCAGCATTATCCACATAAGTATAGCCACCATTAGCAGGAGGACCAGAAGCTTGAAAAGCCACATTATCAATTTTAGTAGCCGGTTGAATATTCTTTTGCCTCTCATCCTCAGTAACCATGTGGAAAACATCACCAATCGATGGCATAGGTTTCAACATTAAGATATGCCTACGAGTGGGTTGATACGCTTCATTTAACCCCATTAGGAACTTCGTTACTCTGCTACGTTGTTGCAATTTCTCCCACAAAAGTGCTGCATTACACTCACACTTGCCACAAGTACAAACAGGGACATCAACATAGTTCTTTAATTCTTCCCATAAAGTCACTAACGTAGTATAATAAGTAGTGACATCCATAGAACCCTGCTGCAAAGTACTCAACCGTTGTTCAATTTCAAAGACCCTAGGGGCATCATCTTGCCTAAAGCGAGACATAAGATCAAGCCAGATAGCAGAAGCAGTAGGCATATAAAGCAAACTTTGACCTATCTGCTTAGAAACTAAGCTCATTAACCAAGTAATCACCATATCATTACATCGTGACCAAGAACCTGCATCAGGATGATCATCAGGAGGTTGAGGAATGGTTCCATCAATAAAGCCAAGCTTGTTCCTGACATTTAAATCCATGCGCACAGAACGACGCCAAGAATGAAACTCAGATCCAGTGGTGAGCCGATCCGAAACTAAAACCATCCCTGCGTGATCCGATGAATGAAGAAAATACGGATTCTCATATTGATCTGTTGGACGACGCATCTCGGAGGTCGGAACTGAAGCCATATCCAAGATGAGAGATGAAATTGATAAGAAATATCAAAGATTATAGAACGATTGAGCTGGGATTAAGCAAATCAAAGAGAACCAGCACCAATCTAGGTCAATCAAAAAGAACGAAGCAAGAAAAACATGAGCCCAAACAAAAGATACTCGATCATAGCGATATAAAGCTGGAAAACAAAATCAAAGATTAGCGGAGTGATAGGAGCACTCATGGCTGAAGAATCAATGAAAAAAACAAGCTCAAGAAAAGTGAATGAGAATCAATGGCGGAAGCTTTCGTCAGTTGTATCGCTCTGATACCATATTAAGTTTTGGAGAAGAAGATACTAACTGAATAAAACTAAATTCTCATTAAGTTGTAAATGTGTGATTACCACCGTTTATATACAAGAGTAGGATTAAGTGAAAGGAGGCTTAATCCTACATAAATTATATAACATACTAAACCGGTTAATTAAACCAAGTATCTATCCTAATAATCAAGAATCTTCTCGTCGAATAAGGAGCTCTTCTTCGCTCTATGCAACAATCTTGTTTATATCCAAGATGGTGGCAAGGTATTTCTTATTATTTGAGTTTTTTTATATTATTGTTGCTATTGAACTATATATCATGTTATTGAAGCTTATTTTCAAAAATTAAAGAGTGTCTGTTTAGATAAAAAGAGTGGGAAGAGATGTGTCATGTTATCAGCGAAGCAATTGGAGATCACATTTGATAGTCATAGCAATGGATCTCAATTCCTGAATCTAGGTACTTCCTTTACGTTTTTCGCTACATTTGATTGATATGGATCACTAATTCTGATAATTTTTTGCACAATGTGTTTTCAAGGTTTGATCAAGTACCACAGCTTCTTGTTGAAGTTCCATTCAAGATAAGCGGTGTGATGAATACTCAAATCCTATCTCCCAAAACTTGTTACTCGGCTTATATTGTGTACAAGACAAGAGATAGATTTCACGGTTTGAAGCACATTGGAGTTGGATTTATTGGACAAGGAACTCGTGTAACCAAAAGGTGGGAAAGAAAGAATCTAATCAAACTGGAGGAGAGGGAAGATGGGTGGATGGAGACAGAGTTTGGGGAATTCTTCACTGATTTTGATTGTGAGGAAACTGTGTTGAGTATTATTGAGATTGATTATGCCTATTGGAAACGTGGTTTGATCATTCAAGGAATTGATATCCGCCCTACGAAAAGCCCGTAAAGTAGTACCATGGAAGAGGGCTTGGATGGTTCCAGTTACAAGCTTTTGTATCAATCTTGTATCTTAAGAAACTAAAAAAATAAAATAACGTTTGTTTGATTCATTGATTAATGTAGTGTTTGCATTTTTGATTATGATGTTTTATCGTTCTCTTTTGAACAAATTCAATAAATAGAAAGAGTGTCCTTCGCTTTGATCATGAACAAAAACAAAATTTTCTTTTGTAGACTGTAAGTTTCAACCGGCCGGAGATCATATTTAAGACAATGTGGCATAAGCCCTGAATAGTGTTTTATATACTCCTAAATCTGTAAATTTAACCATAATTAAACCAAGAGATATATATGGAGCTGTGAGGAGAGACATGCGTGCTCATTTGTAAATATATAATTAAGGACGACTTTGCCGCTTTAGGACCAGGCTTTTATATATAAATAACGGCAGATGAGACTTTCGGACTAGTCATATAATGTACTAAGTCTCGGTTGATAATATATCAGATAGATGCACCCATTGGGGAAAAATGTTTCAAGTTTGTCAATGGGGTAAAAACTCGTTATTCTAGAAGCAAAGGCGTGGGAGAAATCATCGTCTCTCGTTTGTCACCTTTCGATGAGTTACCGGAAGACTGTCTATAATATAATCTCTCTTACAAGTCCCTGGGTTGCATGTATTGCGGCGCTTTGGTTTCTAGAACCTTAAGATCGACGGTCTAATCAAATTGTGTATGGGAGAAATTTATTCCAAAGGAATATGCATCTTTGATTCCTGGATTCCAAGTTTTCTTGTCAAAGAAGGAGCTCTACTTAGCTTTATGCGAAGTCCATGTTCTAATAGAAGATGGCCAATAGGTAATACCTAGATACTATTTGAGTTTTAAATTTGAGCCGTCGACGAATATTTTAATTAAAGGAGCTTCTTTATTTTGAAAAAGTAAAGAGTTTCTGGTTAGAGAAAGCAAGTGGGAAGAAATGTATCATGTTATAAAGCAACTCGCGATCACATGGGGAAATAGTCCTCAATATTGGAAATGGATCTTAATTCCTGAATCTTAGGTAATCCTCGCAATATTATAATTCATATTAGGATTTGAATTCTAAATCCAAGAGAATAAAAATAAGAAAATATATTACACACACATGATTTATGTGGTGATACTGATATGTCATAATCAAGATGATAGGAAAAAATGTTGCACCTAATGTGTCATATACAGTATGTAGGTTTGAAAAAGAACCGGAGCTTCTTGATGTATGCATGTGCTTTCGAGATTCGTGGTTGGCACTACAAGAAAACAGGATATTTACGACTACGATTGGCAACTAAACCCGTAGTCGCCAAATTTAGTGACTATATAACGACTGCTTAACCACTATTTTACAACTGCTGACTATTAGTCGTAAATTAGTCGGTTTTTACCGACTGAAATGAGTAGTTGGTTCAATAGTCGTTAATTAGCGACAACTTTACGACTGAAAGACAAGAAAGTAAATTCGTCAGTTAATAGTAGCTAATTTGGCGACTATATGGGGACTACTGCGGCCAGTCATTAATTTGCCTACTAACATACGATTACAACTGTTAGTCGGCCATTTGGCGACTACTAACCGACTAATGAGGTGAGTCGTAAACATGTCGGCAAAAAAGAAACATGTTTTATTCGTTTGTGAGGTTGGTAAGCTTTGTTTTTTTGCGACTGTTAGTTTGAGTCACTTTACAGTCGTTTAACAGTTGGTAAGTAGTCGTCAAAACACTCTATATACCAGACCTTCGTTTCTTATTTCATTCACACCACAAGCAAGAGCATTAATAAGAAAGAAATCGAGAGTGAGAAAAATAAAATCTAGAGTGAGAAAAAAANGACTAAATTAGTTAGTCGGATATTTGGCGACTACTAAGCGACTATTGAGGTGAGTCGCAAACATGTCGGCCAAAAAGAAACACGTTTTTTTCGTTTGTGGGGTTGGTAAGCTTTGTTTTGTTGCGACTGTTAGTTTGAGTCACATCAGAGTCGTTTTACAGTCGTTTTTCAGTCGCCAAATTTCTCTATATATACCACACCTTCCTTTCTTATTTCATTCACACCACAAGCAAGAGCATTAGCAAGAAAGAAATCGAGAGTAACAAAAAAAATTTTGAGAGTGAGAAAAAAAATAGAGTGAGAAAAAAAAAACAAGAGTGAGAAAAAAAATCAAAAGAGAAAAAAAAAACAAGAGTGAGAGATCTTTAATAATGGCGGGAAGTTCTAATTATAGTCATTTTCGGGAGTGGATGTATAAGAGGCTTGATGAAGTGACGGGAAATTTCACGGAAGAGTTCAGCACCGGGGTAGAGGAGTTCATGGCTTTTGCAAATAGTCAGCGTTTAGCACAAAATAATGGTGGTAAGTTTCACTGCCCTTGTGATAAGTGCAAAAACGGTAGGCGTCTTCGAGGAGGTACAATTTGGAATCATCTTTTTTGCTATGGGTTTATGGCAGATTATTATGTTTGGTATAAACATGGGGAAGAAATTAATATGGGCATAGGAACGAGTTATGTAGATCCGACGTTTATAAGTGGGAATGAAGAAGTGGGTAATGTGGTAGGAGATAGATATGTGGATATGGTGAATGATGCATTTCGTTATAACATAAGTTTAGATGATAATTATCATCAAGATAATTATCATCAAGATAATTATCATCAAGATGGTAGTTATCAGAATGTCGAGGAACCGNCGAGTTATGTAGATCCGACGTTTGTAAGTGGGAATGAAGAAGTGGGTAATGTGGTAGGAGATAGATATGTGGATATGGTGAATGATGCATTTCGTTATAACATAAGTTTAGATGATAATTATCATCAAGATAATTATCATCAAGATAATTATCATCAAGATGGTAGTTATCAGAATGTCGAGGAACCGGTACTTAACCATTCCAAGAAATTCTACGACTTGTTAGAAGGTGCAAAAAATCCATTATATGATGGTTGTCATGAAGGTCACTCAAAATTATCCCTAGCTGCTAGAGTCATGCAAAATAAGACAGATAATAATATGAGTGAAAAGTTAGTGGATTCGGTTTGTGAAATTTTGACTGATTATTTACCAGAAGGAAACCAAGCTACTGGTTCACATTATGAGACCGAAAAATTGATGCGCAATTTAGGCCTCCCATATCATACAATTGATGTTTGTATTAACAATTGTATGATATATTGGAAAGATGACGAAAAGGAAGATAAATGTCTGTTTTGTGGTGCACAAAGATGGAAGCCTCGGGAGGGCCGACGTAGAACCAAAGTACCATATAGTCGTATGTGGTATCTTCCTATTGCTGATAGATTGAAGAGAATGTATCAAAGCCACAAGACTGCAGCAACAATGAGATGGCATGCCGAGCACCTAACAAAGGAGGGAGAAATGAATCATCCTTCTGATGCAGCGGAGTGGAGGTATTTTCAAGAAGAAAATCCTCGTTTTGACGAAGAACCCCGGAACGTGTATCTTGGATTATGTACCGATGGGTTCAATCCATTTGGGATGTCTCGAAATCATTCTTTATGGCCTGTGATCTTGACGCCATATAATCTACCCCCTGGTACGTGCATGAATACCGAGTATTTGTTTCTTACAATTCTGAATTCTGGACCAAATCATCCGCGAGCTAGTCTCGATATATTTCTCCAACCTCTTATTGAGGAGTTAAAAGAGTTGTGGTCTAATGGAGTTGATGCGTACGATGTGTCCTTGAGTCAAAATTTTAATCTAAAAGCAGCGCTATTGTGGACGATCAGCGATTTCCCGGCGTATGGCATGTTATCTGGATGGACAACACATGGTAAATTGTCTTTTCCAGTGTGCATGGACGATACAAAGTCTTTTTATCTACTTAATGGAAGGAAGACATGTTGGTTTGATTGTCACCGGAGATTTCTTCCTCATGGTCATCCTCTTAGGCGGAATAAAAAAGACTTCTTAAAAGGTAAAGACGCTATGAGAGAGTATCCACATGAGTCTTTGACCAGTGAGCAAATTTACTCTGAGCGATTGAGTGGTGTGATAAACCAAAAACGAAGGACGTTGGTGGAAATGATCATGAAAAGAAGATGCCGGGATATGGGAAGCAACACAACTGGCACAAAGAAAGCATATTGTGGCAGCTGCCATACTGGAGGGACCTCAATCTACGACATAATATTGATGTGATGCATACAGAGAAGAATTTTTTGGACAACATCATGTATACTCTTATGCGTGTGAAGGGTAAATCAAAAGACACCATCATGTCAAGATTGGATTTAGTGAAGTTCTGTTCTCGACCACACTTACATCTTGATAGTAGGGGTAAAGCACCTTTCCCGGCATATACATTGACAGACGAAGCCAGAACAAGCTTATTGGAATATGTGTAACACTCAGTTAAATTCCCAGATGGTTATTCGTCAGAATTAGCTAGTTGTGTTGATATGGAAAATGGAAAGTTTTCAGGCATGAAGAGCCATGATTGCTATGTTTTTATGGAGCGGTTACTTCCATTTATCTTTGCAGAACTGCTACACAGGAATGTCCACCTTGCGTTATCAGGTACTCATTAATTAATAAATCAAAATTCTATTTATTTATGAAGTACTTATATAATTCTTAATGTGATATTGAAGTTTGAATATATCTTGTAGGGGTTGGAGCATTTTTCCGAGACTTATGTTCTAGGACTTTGCATACAAATCGCCTTCAAATTCTAAAACAAAATATAGTTCTAATCCTATGCAACTTGGAAAAGACCTTTCCACCATCCTTTTTTGATGTGATGGAGCACCTGCCTATACATCTCCCTTACGAAGCTGAATTAGGAGGTCCTGTCCAATATAGGTGGATGCATCCTTTTGAAAGATTTATTAAAAAATTGAAAGGAAAAGCAAAGAATAAAAGATATGCAGCAGGATCAATTGTTGAATCATATATCAATGACGATATTGCATACTTCTCAGAGCACTACTTTGCCGCGAACATACAAACAAAATCAAGGTAAATGCTATCAAGATTTGAATATATTGTGTGAATATATATTTAATTTTCAATCATTTGGTCAGGTTAACAAGATTTGATGAAGGTGAAAACCCTGTATATCATGTGCCTGGAGTGCCTTTTATATTTACTCACCTTGGCCGTCAAAGTGGGGAAATGCATGAAACATGGCTCTCAAGCCGAGACTATCGGTAGAGGCACTCGGATGAGCAATGGTGGTGTCCTAGACGTACTTTCAACAAGAAAGTACAATAAATACGACCATTTATTCTAGGTAAGTATATATATCTATATATATATATGTGTGTGTGTGTGTATATATTTTTATAAATAAAACATTATTGTTGATATGCAAATGTAACTTTCATAATATGCAAATGCAGCCTCTCAAGCAGAACAAGTGTGTTATATTCCGTATCCATACATAAAAAAACCGAAGCAAATATGGTTCAATATTCTAAAGGTGAATCCAAAGGGAAACATTTCTGGTAAATATGTCAACACTTGAGAGATGACTCTTTTGCAAACCGAAAATGATGATGCTGTATTGATGACTACAATTGAAGATATTGTACTTGACAATTTGGAAGAGGGAGTAGACCTAATAAATCTCGATTACGGCGTTGACGATGTGGAACCTGAAGATGAATTCTTGTGTAATTTAACATCTTCGGATGATGAAGAACCAGAAAACGAAGAATCCTCCTAATTATGTTTATGTCAAATTTGTGCAATAAATAATATGTAATATATACTGAATTGTGCTCTAAATAATATGTAATATATATTAAATGTTATGTTTAAAAATATATAATTTCATGGTTTTATATGTAATATATATTAAATGTTATGTTTAAAAATATATAAACTAAATTATATGGATTTAAAAGGATTAAATTAAGCCACTGATTAGCGACAAATAAGTGACTAAGTTCAAAATATTTGGGTTTAATTACCACAATTACGCGGTGGACCAGATTATGGACTCCTTAAACAAGCCCAACTTTTTTAAATAAAATTGTCTGTGTATATACCAACAACTTAGGGACTGATCAGCGGCTATATTGAAAATGTTTGGGCTAAATAAACACGAAATCCATTTACTTGGTCCATTATCGGCCCATCACGCACGACCTAACCCTAATCGTCAACCTAATCTCTAATCATTCCACCTTTCTTGTTCTTCATATTCCTCACTGATTTCTCTCTAAACACGAAACCCTAATCTCCTAAATCAATCTCCCATATCTCTCAAAAGAGCAGACGATGCCTCTTGTCAAGAAACCTGGACGCAAGAGAAATGTTGGCCCCAACGCTTCTCTCAGACCCGGTGGCTCTAATCTACAATCTAAGGTGAGAAGAATCAACCCTCTACCGCCTCAATACAACTTCACGCCGGCGGCTGAAAACCCTACACCTCAGACGCCTCAAGAAGAAGTCCGCGTTTCTCCCCAACTATTGACATCTGCGGCACCACAGGTCAGAAACTATCCACCAGCGCAGGTCCTATTTCAGAACTCTGTGAATCGAGTAGGTGTAGATCCTCCATCTCGGTCATCAACCGAAGTTATGAACAATCCACTGGTTCAATCGAATCCATTGGAAGATTCTACGAGATCTCCAAATGCAGCCTCTCAAGCTCAAAGTCATCCTTCTTCTCAAGGTAACAACTTCGCAGAGTCAGATCCAGTGTTGCCGGAACTCCAGGAGGACACGTTGAGGGCTCTAAACGTGATACTTATGGTGCCGGACCGTCATAAGTTCACCACCGGCCTCTCTCCGGAACCGAAGCCTGAAATGACTTGGTATGTCTACTTTTTCATAATTTTACAACCATGTTCTAGTTAGTTGGTTGATTTTTGCTGTCTAATTGTAGTAAACACTCTTAGGGTTTCATGTATGTTATTGGTTTACATCAGATTGTAGTAAACGACTTAGTGTTTCATGTCTGTTATTGGTCGAAAGACTTACAACCGTGTTCTAGTTAGTTGGTTGTCAAACTGACTTGATTCTTATTTTTATGTTATATGAAGTTTACTCGTGATGCTAAATCAGCACTGGTTCGGAAGATTACTAAAGTTTTTACAAACAAATTTGATGGTCCATACTACAATTGGTCATGTGTGCCTCCGGAGAGACGAGAAAGTTACTTCATTGAATTTGCAGTATAGTTTTATGTTCTGAGGTTTCCTTCATAGATAGGTTTTAATTAAGTTGTTTTTCACTAACTTAATTCTATTTTCCTTTTTTCCTAGAAAACACACACTTGGGATCCTTTGATAACAGGGACATTGCAAGAGTATTTCTATGAGATATGCCAACGACGGATGAAAAACATGGTTAGCGACGCTAGGACTAGTCGAGTGCGACCTAAATGGATCGAGAGTGACCTATGGAAAATAATGGTTGCTCAGTGCGATACTGAAGAAGCACATGAAAGGAGTCGAATCTATTTCAATGCTCGCATGTCAGACCGTAATGGTCTCGGTTCTCACATGCACTTATCTGGGCCAACATCGTATCAACAAGTCAAACAAGGCTTGGTGAGTAACTTATGTTTTCTTCTTACACCTTTGCAACTTAAACTTATGTCTTAACCCTTTTCTTTGTTTTTGTAACATTCCAGGAAGAAAAAGTTGGGAGACCAGTGAGTCTTGGTGAGGTTTTCAAAGAGACTCATACAAAGCCAGATGGTACGTATGTCGATCGCAAGGCTGAGAAGATCTTTACAACTTATGAGAAAAACTTACAAGTTAAGCTATCTGAGATCGAGTCAGATCCTTCACGAGTTCAGGAGCTCACAACAGAAGATTATACCGCCATCTTTCTTCAAGTAAAGTTACATTTCTCACAATCTATATTTAAAGAGTCTTTAACTTTCATATTCTCTATTTACAGTTTCACCTTTTCTTTTCTCAGTCCACTGAGAAGGATTCACGAGGTAATATTTTTGGGCTCGGAAGCCTCAAGGATCATCTTCAGGATCTTCTCAATGGCAACAGCTATCATCAACAAGGACAGTCGTCATCGTTTGTAGCATTGCAAGAGCAAATGAAGGAAGCTCATCGTATCATTGAAGAACAAGTTGCCTATAATACAAAACGTGATGCTGAGATTGCTGCTCGTGAAGCAGAACATTCCAAAGTTGTGGCTGAGCAACAGAAGAAGATAGAGCGCTTGGAAAAGTTCATGAGCAAACTTGATCCGGCCTTTGTCGAATTCCATGAGTCTGAATCAATTGATGCATCCATCGACCCTCCTACATAAAGATCATCTCCTCCTTAGGTTAATTCTTAAGCTACTTATCTCTCTCTATTTCTTACTCTAATGAACTTGACACTTTGGGATGATGTGTTGTTCCTTGTCACTTAAGAGAATCATAGTTTTAGGATTTATCATTCTGGTTCTCTCTTTTGGTTGTTATAAATATGGCTCTCTCTTTTTGTTATTGCTAATGTGGTGTACTAATTACAATTATGGTTAACTTTTGGTTATTAAAAATGCAAATTTTAGGGCTTTTTTTGATTATAAATTCGAATTATAAACAAAACAAAAATAAAAAGATTCTGGTTTTTAACCCCTATAGTCTTCAAATAGTCATTAAATCTGGCTTTACATAGTCGCAACACAGTCGTCAAATAGTCGCAACACAATCATCAAATAGTCGTCACGTAGTAGCCACGTAGTCGCTACATTTAACGACTATATCACAACTATTCTCAAACTAATCTCTTTCACATCGCAGTAATCGTTAAACTGTCATCAAATAGTCGTAAATTTTCACTGACTAATTTACGACTACATGTACACTACGACTGCTCACACTTTTATTAATCGTAACATGGTCACCAAACAGTCGTAAGATGTTACGACTAATTTTTCGACTACGTGTATTAGTCGTAAAAGAGTCGCTATTTACCGACTAATTTACGACTGAATTTTTTACCGACTAACGTTTTACGACAACAGTGATTAGTCGTAACGTAGTCGTAATTTTTGATTTAACGACTACTAAGAGACTATAAGTGCAGTCGTAAATTGCATGTTTTCTTATAGTGTGGATGAATACTCGAATCCTCTCTCCACGAACTGGATGTCAGGGCTTCCGCGATTTACCCATACACGTTGGAATTGGATTGGTGGGACAAAAACCTCCTAAAATTAAGATTCATATGCTTCGATGAATGAAATCAAAAAGTGGGCAAAGAGGGAGAGCTAATGAGATCAAAGGAAAGAGACGATGGATGGATAGAAGCAGAAATTGGGGAATTCTTCAATGAAGGAGGATGTGACGAAATTGAGTGTTGTAGATATTACTTCACCTTATTGGAAGCGTGGATTGATCATTCAAGGAATTGGATTCCGGCCTACCAAAACGTAATACCGGTTTACTGTGTGGAAGAACGGTTTGAAAATTACCCGGTTCTGTTTTTGGATCACATACGTGTATCTTGTCTAAGAAGCAAGTTAAAACTTTTTATTGTTTCTCAACTTTCTCTTAGGGAAAGAGATTAATTTTGTTAGCGTAATTAACTTTCTCTAGGTGAATCATGATTTCACTTAGAAATTTGCAAACCAAAGCCAATAGTAAATTTGGCTTCCTTACAAAAATAAACCAACCATGCAACAGTTAATAAAAAATAACATGCAACGTGAAAGGGGAACTTACAAGGAGGCTAGTTTGAGTCATTTGCTATTAATCTATTCCTTGATAAAAACGGAGTTAACTTAGAAAGAGTCAGATATTCCTTAACAATAGAGGCGACTTAAGACAATTCCTTAACAATGTTGCAATGATTTTATTATATGGTTTTGTTTTCTTAGTTAGAATATACTAAAAATCAAAACCGACGTTAAACACATGGAGCGTGGCGGAAGGAGACAATAATTTTAACGTGCACACTGATGCAAAGAAGGGTAGTCTATCGTAAATATGAGTTGACGACTTAAAACGAGTCTTCTTTTTTAATGAATATTTTAGCGGCAGAGGGGACAAATGGGCCACAAACAAAGCGTTGACTTAAGAAACGGAGGGAGAGTAGCAATTGTCTCCAGGCCTTCACCGTTCGATGACTTGCCAGAGGATTGCATCTCCAACATAATATCTTTTACTAGTCCAAGGGACGCTTGCGTCGCCGCTACGGTTTCTAAAACCTTTGAATCAGCTGTCCAATCCGATAGCGTATGGGACAAGTTTCTCCCATCGGATTTTTCATCTCTAGTTCCTCCATCGCGAGTTTTTTCATCAAAGAAGGAGCTCTATTTCGCTTTATGCGACAATCCTATTCTAATCGACGATGGCAAAAAGGTACATATTGTTATGAAACTAGAGAGTTTAGGATGAAATCTCTTAGTCTTATTAATGATAATGAATAGAGGTTACATATATATAGAGAGTACAAAGGCCAAAGCCCAAACCGACATAGCCTAAGTCTCATGGACGAATGGGCCTAAATCCTAGAGATACATAACATGGGCCGTAAGGCCAAGAACCAATGGACTGTATATGGGCCGTATGGCCATGTCCTAATGGACTGTGAACGGGCCGGTCTATGGAGTCCACTAAGTGTTTTACAACACTCCCCCTTGGACGAGATGACCGTGCCTATGTTGGATGGGATCGCTGCAATGTGCTTAGGGGATGCTGCCTCATTAAAACCTTACCAGGAAAACCCAATGGGACAAAACCTTGGTGAAGGAAAAAGAGTACAGCACACATTGCTCCCCCTGATCCAAACATCACTCCAAGTCCTGAAGCCTCCGCATCCCAATCTTGTGCGTGAGCTTCTTGAACGTTGATGTCGGCAATGCTTTGGTGAAGAGATCGGCTGAGTTGTCGCATGATTGAATTTGCACCACTTGAACTTCAGTAAGATGTGCTTCTTCCGATCTCCCTTGATGTAACCTTCCTTGAGTTGTGCGATACAGGCCGAATTGTCCTCATATATGACCGTTGCTTCTTTGCTGTCGTCCATGCCGCTATCCGTCCATATATGTTGAGTCATCGAACAGAACGCACTAAACCTTCTTTGCTATAACCTGCATCAACAATACCAACTAAAACCTTCTTTGTTATAGTTAGTATAATATAAACCCAAATCTTACCTTCCTTGTAGGTAACATAATAAATACTTAATTTTACTCTAGTGCCTTTGGGTTTGATAAGAACTAATTCTTGCTAGGAGGTTCACGGCAAAACTTATCTCTGGTCTAGTGTGGCTAGCCAAGATTAATTCTCCTATAGCACTGAGGTATGGCATTTGAGGACCGAGAACTTCCTCATTGTCCTTCTTTGGACCAATGGATCTTTATCCAAATCAATGCTCCTTACAAGCATTGGGCTAGTCAATGGATGAGCTTAGTCCTTATTAAAACTCTTGAGTACTTTTCTGTATATGCCATTTGATGCACAAGGATTCTATCATTTATGTACTCAAGTTGTAACCCCAAACAGAATTTTTCTTTTTTTGCCTAGGTCTTTCAAATTCTACTTGTTTGGGCGATTTAACCAGGGGTTCCAAGGATGTTTAAACCATCCATATAGACTGCTATTATCACAAATCCTTTGTTTGCAAACTTCTTTATAAATAAATGGACTGATGGGATCATTTTATAGCCTTCTTTGGCTAGGTACTTGCTTAATCTATTGTACCATATACACCCACTTTGTTTCAGTCCATAAAGGTATTTGTCTAGCCTTATGCAGTATTTTCTCGAGAACCACTCTTATAATTGAGCTCTATACCCTCTGGTAATCTCATTTCATTTTCCAGTGGACCATGTAAGTATACGGTTTTAACATCCATTAACCGTAAATCCAGTTTTTCTTTTATAGCCAGACTTATTAAAGTCGTTGCATCCATCACAGGGAGTAAGTCTCCTCATAATCTATTCCTGGTCTTTGAGAGAATCCTTGTGCTATAAGCCGTGCTTTATCTCACGCTTTCATTATTCTAATTTCTCTTTCTTACAAAGACCAACTTATGTCCAACTGGTTTATATCAAGTGTTGTCCTTAAGGTCGGACCAAACACATTTCTCTTCTTTAAAGAGTTTAACTCCACGTCAATGGCTTCTTTCTATTTTAGCCAATCTTTACTTTGAGTGCACTCTAATATAGACGTGAGTTTCTGATCCTCATTTACTTCAAGTGCTACCTTGCATGCAATTATTTCATTAATGTCGACATCTTTGCAGTTCCATTTTATTCTAGACATGATATAGTATATCGAGCTCTTATTATTATTAATACCTTAAGGACCTTGAGGTTTAGCGTCCCAAACCTCATTGTTGGTACCTTAGGATTTGCCGCGGCCATGTCTATACTCTTTCCTTAACCTCGGTTTTATTTGCACCTTTCTTAGATTTCCGAAGGTTCTTTTCTATGGAACATATTGGTCTATTTAGACTCTGTAGCAACTTGATTATTGTGTTCCTTTTGAACATCAATACGTACTGGTGCATTACAAGCTGGTATGTACGATTTCATAATTCTCTTTTGGGTCATTAAAGGAATCTTGGCAATTGAATAGCTAGCTTTTGCAAATGTACAATCTCGAGGATCTTGCCAATTTAAGGATGTTTGATTCCATAATATTTCTTTGACCAGCTTGTCTTTCTCTCCACCCAATGTAGGGAATTCGGATTCAGCAAACTGACAATCCGTGTATCTGGCCACATATAAATCACCCATAGTTGGCTCAAGATACTTAACAATGGTGGGAGAATCATATCAATATATATTCCCATCCTCCTTTGAGGTCCCATCTTTGTTCTCTGTGATGATGCAATATAAACGGCACACCCGTATATTATTTTAGATGGGATATGTCTGGCTTATGACCCGTTATGCATTTGGGAATATTTATACTCACTAGATGGCCTGATGCGTATAAGTTCTGTTGCATGTAGTACTGTGTGTCCCCAAGCCGACACAAGAAGCTTCGACCTCATGAGTAATGGTCGAGCAATTTATTAAGTGCGTTTAATGAAGGATTCATCTAATCCATTCTCTGTATGTTCATGTGCCACAGGGTGGTCCACACTCCCCCCCATGGACATACCATTATTATTAAACGCTTGGGATATAAATTCACCAGCACTATCTAGACTTATAGTCTTAAGTGGAAAATTTCTTTAGTTACATTTGCTGGTGATGGCCTTATAAATGAGTTTCCCTTGTGTACATGCTACACACGTGAGATTGTAGGGATAACTCTTCTCTCTCTTAGGAGTGTGCCAATTTTATTTAATATCAACATACGCATCATGTTAGAAACACGGATGGCCAATCCGGTCATGCCATAAAGTGAATTATTGAACATTTCGTTCATTGCCATATTAGCCTCTATTATATTAATCTTAGCATGGTAAAAACCAGTGGCTAGTGCAAGGTATAGACTTCTAGGATTCTCTTTAGATCCTTGGGTGATTTTAGTAATATATATAGGAACTCTTGGTTTCCTTCACCCTTTATTTCAATATGGAAACCATTCAAATGAATGTCCTTAAGGCTCAATAAGCTTCTCTTAGAGCTGGGTGATTATAATGCAACACTTAGTTCAAAATGTGTGCCATAAAATATATGTCTGGCCGTAGCCTTTACTTAGGCTTGCTATACCCGTTATTTGCTGATAACGTGTTATGAAACTAGAGAGTTTAGGATGAAATCTCTTAGTCTTATTAATGATAATGAATAGAGGTTACATATATATAGAGAGTACAAAGGCCAAAGCCCAAACCGACAAGCCTAAGTCTCATGGACGAATGGGCCTAAATCCTAGAGATACATAACATGGACCGTAAGGCCAAGAACCAATGGACTGTATATGGGCCGTATGGCCATGTCCTAATGGACTGTGAACGGGCCGGTCTATGGAGTCCACTAAGTGTTTTACAACACATATATATGTTATTACGAGTTATGTTAGATAATTATGGTGAAATGGATTTGATTTGAAAACTTGATTTCAGAAGTTATAATTAATGTATCTATTGAATTTTTCTAATTGTTTTGATTTTTTAATTATTTATTTTATTTTTGGAAAATAAAAGAGCTCCTGGTTAGAGAAAGGGTATGGGAAAAAGTGTATCATGTTATCTCCGAAGAAAGATATGTGGATCACATGGGTTAATACTCCTCAGTATTGGCGATGGATCTCACTTCCTGAAGCTAGGTAGGTTACTCCTTTTATTTAACACTCAAATCTATTGTAATCACACAAGTATGATGATGATGATGGGGAAAATGTTGCACACGCATGCAGGTTTGAAGAAGTACCAGAGCTTCTCAATGTGTGTTGGTTTGAAGTCCGAGGGGGCATGAGTACTAAATACCTATCTCCTGGAACTCGTTACTGGGCTTACATTGTGTTTAAGACAAAGGATAGATGCCCTAATCTGGGGGATGTGCCAGCAGAAGCTACAGTTGGATTAGTGGGACAAGAATCTTCTAAAAGATTCATATACTTTGTTGGGCCTCCCGAGGATCGAAGGAGAGACAGAGAAACGAGAGATGTAACGAAACCAAAAACGAGAAATGATGGATGGATGGAAGCTGAGCTTGGTGAATTCTTCAATGAATCAGGTTGTGATGATATTGCAACAAGTGTTCTTGAGACTAAGACTCCTTATTGGAAGCGCGGTTTGATCATTCAGGGGATAGAGTTCCGCCCTACGAAAATCCAGTAAAGTAATACCCGGTTTCCATGATTGATTCCGGTTTATGTTTGTTTGCTTCTAAAGCTAGTCAAAAGCTTTGCTGCATTGTAACACAAGGTATTATATGTTTTTGGACTGCTCGTTTGTGTATTCTGTTTTTATCTTTCTGATCACATGTACAAACTCAACAAATGAAATCGAATAAAAATATATAAATTTTGTAGACATGACACAGATCTTAACAAAGATTCTTCAATTTATATATTATATTGACTTTTCCTGACTAAAAAGTTTGATTATATAATTTTCTCAAGACTTCACAAAAATAAACACGAAACAAAAGGTACTTGCTTTGAGTGATTAGATAAAAGGCAAACTTCCTTTTTTGTTTTTATATTTTTTCCAGAATATCTTTGAAGACTATGATCGGAGTATGACAATAAGTCTTAACCAGTAAAGATCATCACTCACGGTCACGGATATAAATATATGCCTCGTTAATTTCCACACTTTACATACCGTTTCTGATAGAAAAAAACGGATTAACATAAGTTATGTGTTCAATACACTTATGTCATTCATTGGATATGTATTTTCTATATAATCAGTGCTTCTTTTTTTCTTCATATAGGAATATTTACTTGAATGGTAAAAGAATCATATGATCCAATCAATAAAGTTTACATTTTCCTGCAGATTCGTCTTCTGAATTTATTTGATACTAATGTTGAATGGCTAAAAATATTAAGTCAAATCGAGAAACAAGAAATTTCTGACCATGACCATATAAATTATGTTAGTTCTCGCAAGTCAACATAAGAAGAATCCGAATGAAATAGAAAAAAATGTCATGTAGCTAATTCCTTTTGTCGAGTTTTATAATTCATATAAAAAATTTAATGTCTAAACGTGAAAAAATATAACACAAAATTGGTTTATCATTAGCCATGTCTAATTTTTATTTCAACTTAGTAATAAAGATATCTCTAAGTTCTAATTCTTACGTCAAGTGGATATGTAAAGTCACAAACAGGTTTTATTTAGTGATTTATATGTTTATGTTTTTGTCACTGAATACAAATGGTTATTACATTGTAAAACAATAGGCTTTATTTATACCTCAAATGTACAACTGAATATAAAATTACTGAAAAATAGCTGATTATTTACAACGCGATAATCTTTGTTCAAAGAAAAAAAATATTAACAACGCGATAATCTTTAAGCGACATAAAAATATTAGTTTCTAATAAAAATTATTGTTTAGTAGATGAGAGCATGTTTCTAATTAAGCAAGATATCTTGGACATGGGTGAGTAAATTAATTAAACAAATTGTTTCAAAAATTTATAATCTGCAAAATTAAGACGACGAAGAAAAAAAAGATAAGAATAAAAATAATAAGGAAATTTGATCGGGAAAAAAAACTAAAAAATAAAAATTCTCAAAATAAAGAGCAACGACCATTATTCTGATCATTTTCGAATGAAATCTTCACCAACTTGGTCTTGGTCTATCACAAAACCAATATAACAACCAATAAAATGAATAAGTCAAAATCATTTTACAAGGAAAAATTCCATCTAAATTGGAGACAACAAAATGTTTTTTCTTTTGACGAAAAAACTTATCTAGTCTCAAAGAAAAGAATATGAGAAGCAAAACTTGTCACGCGAAACTACATTTGTCTAAGATAAACAGGAGAGATATGTAAGTCAAACATAGTATTTAAAAAGAAAAACGTAAAAAGAATTAATCTAAAGTAAACATCTTAATTACAAAAGTTGAAACTCACTTAACGACAAATACATATATTTGAATAGTTAATAAAAATATATGCTCCATTCATTAAAAAGCCAAAAAAAAAACATTAAGTGCATATATACTAATATTTAAAACACAGTTACCATTAAAAAAAATTAATAATCTCATTTACAGGTAAAAAAATAAACATCTTTAATAGAGTGGTATGACATTCTTGAAAGAATTCTTTTAAAAAAAAATTAGACACAAATTTTGATAATTTTTATTTTGTGATCCAAATAAAACATCGGTGAATTTAATAATTCAACATATTAAAAGTAAAAAAAATATGTATTTAGTTATCTATATCTTAAATATATAGAAGAATAATCATCCAAATTTTCATACAAATAGATGAAAAAAAAATATATATATATATATATATATATATATATATATATGTTTGACACAAAGAGTTCTCTAATGGATTTGGTTTATTTCTTGAGTTAATGGATTTAAAATAGAATTGTTGTTGAATCTTCTTTTCCAAATTTTTAGCGTATAATATGATAACTAATAAGGTTGATGAATTATGTATTTATTCAAAAATTATATTTTGACTATCGTACTTATTACATATAACAATTTGTATGTCAAAAAAATTATTTATAACAATTTAATTTGTTAGAATTGATAAATTAATAATTTTTTAAAAGTTTATTTTTTTTCCATTGATGTAAAACAAAACACCAAATTAGTGATGTCGTATATGAATTAAAAAAAAACTAATTGATAAACTTTTCGAGAGAAAATGTATATTCGAAAAATTGGCGTTTTGGAAATCTCCACATTAAAAAGAGCATTTTAATCATAAAATCACTTTTACCTTTGCCAAACAATGAAATGATTAAAAATCTATCATAGTCGGTTCAATTGGTTTATTAGTTTATGAGTGTATAATTTTTCATAACCACCACTGAGCAAAACCAACTAACCAACATTAAACCATGACGCGAAAAGGGTAACTTTTTGCAAAATATCTGCGCACGACACGACACGACATTACCTTTACACGAATCATATTCTTCCTTTTTAAGACAACAGAGGCGAGTTTTTGAAAGAGTCAGAGAGAACTCACGAGGAATCTATAAACACAAACGAGGTTTTGATCAAAGACACGGATCGATCATCGATGATGGGGCAAAATCATACAGGTGGAGAGATCGTTGTTCCCGGGCCATCACCTTTTGATGGCTTTCCGGAGGATTGCATCTCTAACATAATCTCTTTCACAAGTCCACGAGACGCGTGCGTCGCTGCATCAGTTTCGAAAACCTTTGAATCGGCTGCTAACTCCTATACCGTATGGGAGAAGTTTCTTCCGCCGGATTACTCCTCTCTGATTCCTCCATCGCCAGTTTTTGCATCGAAGAAGGAGCTTTATCTCGCTCTCTGTCACAATCCTGTTCTAATCGAAGATGGCAGAAAGGTAAATTTATATATTGTCATAGAACAATGATCAGAATAGGGTTCAAATTGAACTTCATGTGTTGAATCATTGAGTTTTGTTAGATAAATTATGGAAAAAGGATTTGATTGAAAACTTTATTTCATAATATTCTTGATACGATGGAACATTTTGGTGTAGATTTGAATTTCTAATTATTATTTTTTTTTATTTTTTTTTTAATTATCTTTCCCAAAACCAAAGAGCTTTTGGTTAGATAAAGCGAGTGGGAAAAGGTGTATCATGTTATCCTCAAAGGAACTTTGGATCACATGGGGAAGTAGTCCTCAGTATTGGCAATGGATTTCAATTCCTGAAGCTAGGTAACTCCATTTTTTACCCGTTTGATTGTAATATAGACATCTCGGAATTGGCAATGATGATGACGATGATGATTTTCACAGAATATATTGTTGTGATGTAGATTTGAAAAAGTAGCAGAGCTTCTCAATGTTTGTTGGTTTGAGGTTCGTGGCAAGACAAGCACTCGTGTGCTAACTCCTGGAACTCGTTACTCGGCTTACATTGTGTTCAAGACTAAAGACCGATGTCCTGGATTAGGGCATTTGCCGGTAGAAGTTGGAGTTGGTTTGGTGGGACAAGAAACTTCTAAAAGATTCATATATTTTGTTGGACCTCGGGCTCGTAGGGGAGAAAGAGAAACGGGAGATGTAACGAAACCGGAGGAAAGAGAGGATGGGTGGATGGAAGCTGAGCTAGGTGAATTCTTCAACGAAGCAAGTTGTGATGAAGTTGAGTTGAGTGTTATTGAGATCAAGTCACCTTATTGGAAACGAGGTTTGATCATTCAAGGAATCGAATTCCGCCCTACAAATTAAAAACCCTTAAAAGTAAAACCGATTTGATTCTGGCTTATGTTTGTTTGCCTCAGTTCTATATCTAATGGAGCAAGTGATGAAAAACTTTGTTGTATTGTAACATGATTTCTTAACGTTTTGGATTGTAATGTGTGTGAACCTGAGTTTTTGATTATGTATGATATATTCATATATATATTTAATCATTTCTCACATGAATAAACTTGTATAGAGACTTGTCTATATTATTTCATCTTTTGTATGCTTTTTGTTTACTTAGTAAGGAGGAGTAAGAGAAGTAATTTATCTTTTATTTTGGATTTTTATTCATCGCATGAACAATTTGTATTTTTATCATCTTCTTATCATCTACAATGCTTTTACAGACTTAACTTAGCTAGAAATAGAATGACACATGCATGAATAAAAAAAAATCTTATAAACATGAATCTTGATAAAGATTTTAACTTCGGGATAATTCTAATAAACACATATCTCTTCGTCATTAACTCATTAAGTAATAAAGAAAGACTTCATAGGTAAGTTAAACACGTTACAAAGTCACTTGCTTTGCCTGATTTCATAAAGACCAAACCTTTTCTCCAAAAAAAAAAAAAACTTTCGAGATTCTATTATGAAGACTTCAACACTTACTTATAAGGGTATTATAGGAATCTCACTTTAAAATCTTAACCTCTAAGTCTTTCGCGAATCACGAGCCTACCGATATAAATATCCACTTCATTGACACGCTCACAACACATCATCACACCGCTTCATAAATAACATCACACTTCTCAGATTCCAAAAAATACAGTATGGAGCAAATTCACAGCGGCGGAGGAGGAGGAGGGAGTAGTAGTAGACGGAGCGAAGAGATCGCTGTGACGACACGATTCGATACATTGCCGGAAGATTGTATCTCGATGCTGATATCACACACTAGTCCACGAGACGCTTGCGTTGTGGCTTCGGTTTCGAAAACTGTGAAATCGGCGGCTCAGTCTGATTTTGTTTGGGAGATGTTTCTTCCGCCGGAGCACTCGTCACTTGTTGTTCCTCGATCGGCGGATCATTTGTCGAAGAAAGAGATATTTTTATCTCTCGCTGATGGTTCTGTTTTGATTGAAGATGGCAAAAAGGTAACGAATTTGAATCCGATTCGGGAATTTGGAATCAGGGTTTTGCTTTTTTTCCTTTGAATTTGATGATTCTGTTGTATAAATGTCTGATTTTGTTTGTTTTTGGGGAAAAAAATCAGAGCTTTTGGTTGGAGAAAGCTAGTGGGAAGAAGTGTTACATGTTATCAGCTATGGATTTGAAGATCGTTTGGGGAGATTCTTCTGCTTATTGGCGATGGATTACAGTTCCCGAGTCTAAGTAAAAGTTCTCATCTTTTTGTTTTCTCTCTGTTTCTTGAAATTGTGCTATTGCAAAGTTTGTTTACTTAGATTTGAATTTTTCAGGTTTGAGAAAGTGGCTGAGTTGCGTAATGTGTGTTGGTTTGAGGTTCGTGGGAAGATAAGTTGCGGATTGTTATCGAAAGGGACACATTACTCGGTTTACGTAGTGTTCAAGAGGGCGCATAATAGATCATACGGGTTTGATTCTGTACCTGTGGAAGCTGGAGTTGGTTTTGTGGGCAAAGAAGCTACCAAGAGATCAGTGTTTCTTGAATCCGGTGGGGTGGAGGACTCACGCAGCGATTTTGGTTACTCGGGGATTTCGTACGCGATGGTTTCTAGAGCGTTTAGGATGAGGCGGCCGTGGATGCGTGGGGCTTGGAGAGAACATGAAGAAGAGGAAGAAGAAGAAGATGAAGGAGTGAGGAAGAGTGATAGGAGGAATGTGGAGGAGATAAAGGAGAGAGGAGATGGGTGGAGTGAAGTGGAGCTTGGGAAGTTTTACATCAATGATGGAGGTTGTGATGAAGACAGTGATGAGATTGAGATTAGTATGATGGAGACTGAGAATGGACATTGGAAGAGTGGTTTGATTATTCAGGGATTTGAGTTAAGGCCTGAAAGAAGAAACTGATTTGATCTAAAATCTTGTCTTTTAATGTCTCTTTGAGTTTACTTACAGTCTGGAGTTCTTGATTTGAGAGTTGTATCTCTTGTGAATTAACATCTGAATAGCAAGAAGTAAGATGGTTCATAATTCTTATGTCTGCCATATTTTTGAGTCTTCATTCTACACTTCAAAGCTCAATATATACAACTCTTTTTTTAGTCTTATGATAGCTGCAACATGTGTCCACGATTCACACATTCGCCACGATACAGACCTTTGTGCACTGGTTGTTGTTGTAGTTCACAATTTCAATTTTTCTTAAATTTTGCCAAAACAAATTATTTAACAGAAGCACGCATTATATGTTCGATCCACGATTTGGTTGCATATTAAAGTATCATAATTTTATAAAAACTCATCATCAATCAACAAAACTCGTATAAATCAGTCACCAGTTTTACTAATCTACCAAAATTCATTACAGTTTCTAAAACTCGTAGATTCATTATAATTATGAAATTTGTTATCTAGCGATCTCTGAACTCACATGTTAATCTAAACAATATATAAGGTTCATATTCTTAAGTCTTAACCACCATCTTCATGATCACGCCTGGAAAATATATAGTTCGGTGAAGCTAACTGATCTCTTGTGAACAAAGTGTTGAGAAAAACCAAAACAAAAAGATGAGAAGGCTTTCTGTGATGTAAAGAATATAAAACCCAAGCAAGTAAATGTGGGTTCATAAAAGTCTAATCTAACTTCGAAGGCTTTTAAGAAAGAAAAAAAGTTATGGGCTTTGTTTCTCAAGCTTGGGTTTTAGTGATTAGAAGACTGAAATTGTGACAAAGCAAGAGTGATGTTCATATAAACAAACTTTCAATTTTTTTTTGGCAGGCCGTACGGGAATAAGTTCCTACAAATTATTAAAAAAGAAATAAAGTTTAAAACCCAACAAGCCGTGGGATCACAGTCCCATTAGAATATTCTATAATGTCACAGTCCCATTAGAGTCTGCTAACATTATAGAATGTAAATCAACCGGACAAACATCCAAATAATGAAAACCAAGCAGTAGGGAGAACGCATAGTTAGCTAATCCATATGCTAGACGATTAGCCTCTCTATGCATGTGAGAGATTCAAACTATCTAGTTCTTTGCAAGGAAGCCATAGCACAAACGCACTAGGAAAGACAGCGGATGAGAATCACTTATTCATGACTGTAAAAAACCAACAACCACCTCAGAATCAACCTCCAACTCTACACAACTCATCTGACACTCCCATGCCATCACCAAACTGTAGTAAACTCCCCAAAGTTCTGCTAAAGGTGCGGAGCATATACCAATATTCAAGGCAAAACCACGGCACCAATCACCAGTATTAGATCGCATAACTCCTCCTGCAGATGCTAATCCGGGATTCCCTCTAGACGCCCCATCCGTGTTAATCTTGCACCAGCCTTCCCTTGGGCAGGTCCATGAGATCAACCTCTCCACCCTACCTGGTCTTGTATGCCCTTGGCTCGTCACTGAATTTGCCTGGAACACCTCCTTAGCAATGTCTCGCAGAAATTTCACCCGATCCCGACATTTACCCATTACACCAAAAACATTACCACATCTCCACTTCCAACCCAACCAAACAGTCATAGCAAAAACCGTGGACCATTGGCAATCCCCTACAACTGACTGATCTCCCAAGTTCGCATAGACCCACTCAAACAAGGTTTTTTGAAAGAAAGCATCTCTTTTTTGTCTCGGCACTAACCTGTTCCAAACTCCTGACATGGCAGGGAAGTCTCGCAAAATGTGAATGATCATCTCCTCACCACTTTTACACACTTGAAAAATCCCATTATCACACAGGTGCCTACGCTTTCGCTCCATATTCATCATTAAGATTTGGTGAACTCCCTGCCAAAGGAAAAGCCTCACTCTTTCTGGTACCCTGACCTGCCATACGCGAGCAAATAAAGCACTTAAATCTGGTTGCGGTACAATATCTTTAGTTATGAAACAATATGCAGACTGAACCGTGAATCTCCCATCCTGACTTTCCCCCCAAGATAATCTATCAGAAGCACCTGTAACAGTGTCCACCATAACTGCTGTAAGGCATAATCTGACATTAGCACAAACATAGGGCAGAATATTATCCAGTTGCCAACCCATTCCACTACTCCAAACATCACAAACGCGGATTTGATCAAACTCTGCTGGTAAAGGTACCAAAACACTCTCACTCAAAGGAGTCTCCAAAAGCCACTTGTCTGTCCAAAACCGAGTAGTTATCCCATCACCCAGAATCCAACGCAAACCCGGAACTAAGACCTCCCTTATCCCTAAAGTGATCCCTCTCCAAGTAGATGACCACGTACTCTTAGCAGTAAGCCAAGAAAGATCATGGACATCCTGCACTTTATATTTACTCCGCAGAACTCTAGCCCGTAAGGCAGAATTATCATTCAACAATCTCCAACCAATCTTTGCTAACAGTGTTTTATTCATGTCTCGAGCAGAGCGGATACCCAACCCTCCAGCTCTCTTCGGTTTACAAACTTTCTCCCAAGCAAGTAAGTGCTGCTTTCTTATCTTTGTAGTACTGCCCCACAAAAAGGACCTAGAGACTTTATCCAGAGCATCCAAAATCGTCTTAGGTAAGGAGATAGTACTCATAGTGTGAATAGGGATTGATTGTAAAACCGCCTTTGTCAAATTCATTCTACCTGCCAGACTCAACACTCGGCTCCTCCAACCTGATAAACGTGAAGCCACTATGTCGAGGACTTCACCAAACGTTGTTTTATTGATCCTTTTTTTGTAGAACCGGCATCCCCAGATACTTCCCCAAGTCTTGTGTGGAACTTATTCCACTCGCATCACTAATCAACTTCATCTTATCTCTATGAACATTGTCAGAAAAGAATATCTTAGATTTTTCCAGGCTAACCTTCTGCCTCAAGGCATTACATAACCTCTCCAAAACCTTTTGTATAACACGGATTTGGGACACCGATGATTCAGCAAAGAGAATCAAATCATCTGCAAAATACATATGCGAGAGTTTTGGTCCCCCACGCGATAGACTAATCGGTTTCCACTCTCCAGCACCCACTACTAACTCAATTTGGTGGCACAATCTTTTCATACACAACACAAAGAGATAAGGAGACAGGGGATCACCTTGTCTTAACCCTCTTGAGGGTGTGAAGGACGCTGTTCTCTCCCCATTCCATAGAACTGTCATTGAAGGACCTTTGACACATCGCATAATCCACTGTATCCAAACATCAGGAAAACGGGCTGCATGAAGTGTATCTTCGAGAAAATCCCATCTAATGCGATCATAGGCCTTTTCCAAGTCCAGTTTCAGAGCATCCACCCTTTTCTACCTTTCTTCCTTCGCATTGAATTGACTGTCTCCTGAATGACAACAATATTATCCGCACTCAATCTGTCAGGGATGAAGCTTGATTGTGCAGGTCCAACAAGTTGCAGAATCACCTCCTTCAACCGCATAACCATTGCTTTTGTAATTATTTTAAATAAAACATTACATAAACTAATAGGTCTGAACTGGGAAATCTTCTCCGGCTTATTTACTTTAGCAATTAGTGCTATCAACACATCATTCGTACCCACAGGAAGTAAACCTGTCTCAAAGAACTGCAAGACAAACTTTGAGACTGAATCTCCCACCGTCTCCCAACAAGACTGGTAGAAGACAGGTTGAAAACCATCAAGCCCCAGAGCCTTAAAACGACCCATCCCGTGTATTGATCTCTCCACTTCAGACTGGACAAAAGGCTTACTCAGGTTTGACATATCTGTCCCGGACAAAATAGCAAATCCATCAGATGGTAATGCCACCACAACCTCATCAACATCCTGCATGGAGTAGAGTCTTTTATAGTAGCTGACTGCTAAACCCTCTAACTCCTTTGAATTCGAGATCCAAGCCCCTGTATCATCTTGGAGCATTTTAACCTGGTTCCTCCTTCTCCGAATAATTGTAGAGGTGTGAAAGTAACTAGTGTTACGATCACCCAACACGATCCACTTTTCTCTAGACTTTTGAAACCAGAGTAACTCTTCTTGTTCTAGAACTATCGCAAAATCTTTCAGCAGAATCTCCTCCTGCTCCAACAAGGCCTCTGTCTGACAAATATCCAACTGATTCTGAACACCCTGAATTTCAGTCACCAGTTTATCCTTCCGCTACTGTACATTCCCAAACACCTCCTTATTCACCGTCTGAGCTGTACACGCAAACCATCAAGAGCCTGCGGAGTAGATAAGTTACTATTCCAAGAGTTCTGTAACATCTCCTTGAAACCTGGGTGGCTTAAACAGGCTGCCTCAAAGCGAAAAGGCCGCCTACTCGGGTCATGCTTAATATCCGGACACAACTGAATGTAGACAGGGACATGATCTGAGGATAGAAAAGGTAGATGGGCTATTGTGGCCTCTTGCCATTTCAATCGAGAGTGAGGGCAACAAAGTACCCGATCCAGCCTTTTGGCAACAAAATTGTTGGCTACACGTCCTCTCTTCCAGGTAAACTTATTACCCTTGAAACCCATATCAATAAGCGATAACTCATTGATCCACTGACCAAAGGACAATGAATCCTGAGATAGCTGTCCGTTACCTCTTGTACGTTCATCCATCCTGACAATGGTGTTAAAGTCTCCACCCACAATAACTGGTTCAGAGATCTCCTGAATAACTGTCTTAAGCTGACCCCAGAGTCCACTCCGCCTACTGACCGAGGGAGCCGCATAGACTGCAATCACGTGCAACACTTCCATACCATCAACAATCCTAGCATGAATATATTGATCAGATGAATGCACCACCGTCACATCCCCGATGCCCGAACGCCAAAGTAGCCACAAACCACCACTTTGTCCCACCGCATCAACTCTAAATACATTCTCAAACTCCAAATTATGGCATATCTGTTGTGCTCTATCCCCACATGAATGAGTCTCAAACACTGCGACAATATCCGACTTCCACCTCTTCAACAGATACCGCAAAGATCTTCAAAAATTAGGTTTATTTCCCCCCCCCCCGACAATTCCACATTAAGCAATTTATCATTATTCTTCCACAGAAAGCTTGTAAACGAATCCCCGGGTCAAATTGTTAAGCAGCCCTAACTCCCACCGCCTCCTCCATCGGAGCGATCTGCATACATCTTCTTTATTCCCAGGAACCCCTGCCATTTCCGAGTTGATCGTTGCCACTCCATCACCACCCGTTATGACAACACTCTCCGACTCCGGACCACTAGTCCATTCCGCCGGGATGACCAGATTGATCGGATTCCGTCCTTAACTGTTTCCTGATTCAGACAAACTAAGGGATTCTCAATTTGGGCCATACACCAATCCTCTCGATGGTCTATTGGACTTCATCCTCGACTTAGGCCCACTAAGCCTGGGTCCATTTCTCTCATTGGGCTTAACATTGGCGGCCCGTTTCTCCTGGAAAACCCCTTTTAAACCCATCTTTCTTATTCTCTAAACTCTCTCCAAATATTCTCTCTATTCCTTGGGAGACATTCTTCCTTTTACTTGATGATCCCTTGATCATCGCGTTTTCCTTATCCTCCTCCTGATTCGAAACAACTTCCCTTCCGCCACCAGATACCGAATCTGATCGTAAACCACCAAATCTATTTGATATGGCAATATTCTCAAATACCTTAGTTATCGAAATTTCCCGAGATTGACGTTGATTGCCACCCGTGTTCACTTTAGGCAAGGTTTCCTTATTATCCACGGGCTCCGATTTCCGACCCCCACGCCCAACTACCGTGAAACCATCATCCACCAAACCCTCACCACCGGACGCAGGAGCCGCCGGTAATGGTACAACTGCCATCTCCCGATCTTTTAACGTTTAGAGGACAAGTGTGTACCAAGTGACCATAAATCCCACATCTAGAACAAATAGCAGACAAGCCCTCGTATGAAACAAAATAACGTTCGCCATTCACCATCATTGTCCCCTTCAATGGTTTCTTCAAATTCACCTCCACACATACCCTCGCGAAACGAGCTCTCTCAACATTCAGAGTTGTCAGATCCACCTTAACTGGATTCCCTAGACCCTTCGCAATCGCCATCAGAATTGAGCGATGATAAACATGAAATGGTAAATTAGAAAACCGGATCCACACCGGGGTTATGGTGATATCATCCCGCAGCGGATCAAAATTAGGGGACCAAGCTTGCTTTAAAAGATAACTACCAAACATTCTCCAAAGGCCTCCTGTTAGCGCCGCTATATACTCAACCTCCACATCAAAACAGATCAGAAAGAATTGGCTGGGGAGGTCAAGCACAAACATCGCTCATACTGGCTTCCACATCTCCTGCAATCGCCTTGTCAACACTGAAACCGAAACCTGAGTCCCTAAAACCTTCACAATCATACAATTTTTCCATAAACCATACATTGCCTCCAAAACCTCATTACCAATCGTAATTACCGGTTCACCATCCTCACCATGCGGGAACTCCAGCCGCACCATTTCCGTCACAAAAGTATCATCAAGCACATCCTCTGGGAGGGGCATTCCACCCGACTTACTCCCCATGAGAGTCCTCACTCACGCCTTCTGACCATCCGGTGGATCACCCGAAGGTCGATCTCGAACTCCCGCATCCAACATAGCCTCATCAAGATCACCGGTGGGCAAAACCCTAGTATCACCCTCTCGAAACATTTTTAATCTAATTGTATTTATTTATTTCGTAATAATGATAACAAACTTTAAATTACTTGAAACGATATTTACATTTTTATCAAAAAATAATAATAATAAGTTCAGTATATGGTTTTACCAAGGTTTTCTGTGATATTTTAAATACTTTTCAAACTTATTATATTTCTAATATGATATCAAAATCAGCTATAAATAAATTATTAAACCACGTACTTAAGTCAAATTTCGGAAAGAAAGAAAAGAAAAGAAAAGAAAAAAACATTATTGCAGGATGGAAGACTAACGATTATATGAAAGCCATTACGAGCCACATGGTATTGAAGATTATTTGTAGATGTTGAATAGTCGATGTCACATGCTTTGACTGTCTCCTTCATTATATAGATATCGACCTTAATATTTTATTATTAACATGGAATCGTATCTTAACTTTCTACGTAAAACAATATTTAATCTCTTTATGAAAAGATCATGCACACACTAGGAAAACTATATAAGTGTTTTCTTATATGGTAAACCAACTTTGAATGTAGGCTAATTAGTTTATTATGCAATATAGTCTTTTATGTCTATGTTTATTCCACCATTCATCTACATTGCCCTCAATTACTTATAAATCAAGTAAAACATGAAAGAAAGTTGTGTAAACAACCTATTTTTCTTTAAGCAATAAATCATGGCAGAAATTGTGAGACTTTTTGGTTTTGTTTTGTCTTCCTTTTCTTTTTCTTTTCAAACAATCCAACGAAATTCAAGCTATTAATTTCTACATATAAACTAAATTGTAACATATATATAACTAAAAGAGAATCTATTTTTCACGCTGACAGACGTAAGTTTCTTTTCTCCATTCTTTCAAATTAATTAGTGACAGATTCTAACGACAAAAAAGTTTAGTAATGTTACACATAAATGTAGTAGTAACGCTTCCTAAATTTGTCGCTATTAAGAGAAAAAGTCTATCAACGACAAAATATCATCTTTGAACAATGAAATTGATGCTTTTAATGACCAATTCTTGAAATGTATGAAATTGTGTATAAAATATGTTATTATATTTTTTTGCATAATAGTGGCTATAATATTTGAACTATGAAATTGATGTTGTTATTGACTCTTTTTAAAAAAATATATGAAACTATGAATAAAAATATTTGAACGATGAAATTGATGTTGTTATTAACCATTTAAAAAAAATTATATCCAAAAATTATGTATAAAATTATTATATATATTTTTGCACAATGGCGTTTGATTTTTAATCTTTACAATTCACACACAATATCATTAATAAACTATTGCATAATGATGATCTACTACTAAAAAAATCACAAAACTATTCCTCGGTCATACTAAATTGATATCACTCATACATGACGGGGGTAAAAATCTTTATTGGAAATATAACGTATTGACTCGGACATGAAATGGTGCATGTATGTTAACATAATCAGTGTGCTAGAGTAAGAAATAAGAGGTCGATAAAACTCCTTAACCAACGAATAAGTTTATCAAAAAAAAAAAAAAACAAATAACAATTAGGTCGATAACTTTCCTCTTTGGAGTATAACATGTAATATGCAAAATCTAGATTTTTTTTGCCGAAGCTTTAATCGGTAAATAAAAGAATATCTTGTAAGTCTATTTTCATTCATTATCAACTTGCCACAAAGAAAGAAACTATATAATTAATGGAACCAAAAAAAACAAAAACAAAATTGTAGTTGAGAAGAGAGATGCAAAGGTGTCAACGTCCGTGCTTTGACTTCTCTCTTCCTCTTGTCCTCATCTTTAAATCCTTAAGCTGACCTAACCGGTCACTCCCTTCTTCGCCGGTCATCTTTCTTTAATTAAACCCATTAAGAAAAAATTTAAATATATAAATTCAACAAGTTGCTAAATAAAAAGCAATAAACTTAAAAACACATTTACTTACTAATTTTTTCTAATATTCTGTTATTTTTTGCAAAAAAAAATTGACTATAATATAATTTTTTATTTTATTTTTTGCATTATTTTTCAACGTTCGATCGTTTTCATTATTCATTAATTGTTCCAAATTTTCCTCTGTCTATTGGTTGAAGACCAAGGGTAGACAAACTTATTATTCAAAGCATGATTAAGCAAAAAAACAAAAATAGAGAAAGACTTTCCTAAGTCAAAATTATTGATTTGGACTTCATATAATTTCTAAACGCACCCAATTATAATTGAGAAAACACGGAATTTTTATTTTCTATAACGGATCTTTAACAAAATTTCCATAACGGGCAAATATAAACACAAAGTATTAAAACTTAAACAAATCTTTGATTAATATTCATTGACCGTCATTAAGAAAACGAATATTTATGTATTCACAGCTTCTTCTTCTTCCTTAATTTTTAAAGACTTCTTTTATTTTTACTGTTTTGGCTTAACAGAGAAAAAAGACCAAACACAACTCTTCTACTTTATCTCTCTCTCTCTCTCTCTCTCTAGAACTTTGCCTGCATTTAAACACCCACTACTTGCTGTAGCGTGTTGAAGTCAAAAGTCGCCATTTTTCTCTCTCTTCTCTCCCCTCTCTCTCTCTCTCTCTTTCTTGCTTCATCTTCATTGATGATCATCTAAAATGGAAAGAACCCATCTCGTATCCTCTCATTAGATTTCTCAATAGAAATCTTGATTCTCTACTGCTTCATCATCATCTTCGTCTTCTTCTCAAAGTTCTTTCCTTTTTTAACTTTTCTTAAAACATATCATCTTCTTCTTTCCTCTGTTCTTGAAATGCGTGTTCATCGTTTGTGTGTGATCGTCATCTTCCTCACAGAGCTACTATGCTTCTTCTGTTCCTCCTCGGAATCTCAGACCACCACCTTCACGTGCCATCAACGTGACCTCGATGCCTTGCGTGACTTCATAGCTAATCTCGAACCAAAACCAGATGGTTGGACCAATCCTTCTTCTTCTACAGATTGCTGTAACTGGACCGGAGTCACCTGCAATTCAACCTCTACAAACATCACAAGAGTTACTAAACTTGAGCTCGGCAACAAAAAGCTGTCGGGAAAGCTGTCTGAATCTCTCGGGAAGCTTGATGAGATTAGGGTTCTTAATCTCTCTCTCAACTTCATCAACGACTCGATCCCTGTTTCGGTATTCAACTTGGCGAATCTACAGACTCTTGATTTGAGCTCTAACGATCTCTCCGGCGAAATCCCAACAAGTATAAATCTCCCGGCTCTTCAAAGTCTTAATCTTTCGTCCAATGGGTTCAACGGCTCGCTTCCTTCTCATATCTGCCATAACTCTACTCAAATCAAGGTTGTGAAACTCGCCGTGAACTACTTCGCCGGAGAATTCACTCCCGGGTTTGGGAAATGCCTTCTCCTTGAGCATCTCTGTCTTGGTATGAACAATCTCACCGGTACTATCCCTGAGGATCTGTTTCGTCTCCAAAGTTTGAATCTTTTAGGGATTCAAGAGAATCGTCTCTCTGGACCGTTGAGTCCTAGTATTGGTAATCTCACTGGTCTCGTTCGTCTTGATATTTCTTTGAATTTCTTTTCCGGTGAGATCCCTGATGTCTTCTATCGAATGCCTCAGTTAAAGTTTTTCTTAGGTCAGACCAATAAGTTCATCGGAGGAATCCCTAAATCGTTGGCGAATTCACCTACTTTGAATCTACTTAACCTGAGGAACAACACGTTAACAGGTCCTTTGCTGTTGAATTGCACAGCGATGAGTTCTTTGAACTCTCTTGATTTGGGTACTAATAGATTCAATGGTTCGTTACCTGAGAATCTTCCTGGTTGCAACCGGTTGAAGAACGTGAACCTCGCTCGAAACGCTTTCCATGGACAAGTACCAGAGAGTTTCAAGAACTTCCAGAGCTTAGATTACTTCTCGTTATCGAACTCGAGTTTGGTTAACATCTCTTCAGCGCTTGAGATACTTCAGCATTGCAAGAACTTGACGACTCTTGTTCTTACATTGAACTTTCATGGAGAGGCTTTACCTGACGCAACGAGTCTTCTTCATTTCGAGAAGCTTAAGGTGTTAGTTGTGGCTAACTGCAGGCTTACTGGTTCAATGCCGAGTTGGTTAAGCTCGAGTAATGATCTTCAGTTGTTGGATCTTTCTTGGAACCGTTTAACTGGAGCTATCCCTAGCTGGATTGGTGAATTCAAAGATCTGTTCTACTTGGATTTATCTAACAACTCGTTTACTGGAGAGATCCCAAGGAGCTTAACTCTGTTGCCGAGTCTCACTAGCAGAAACATCTCGTTCAATGAACCATCTCCAGATTTCCCGTTTTTCATGAAACGAAACGAGAGCGCGAGGGCGTTGCAGTACAATCAGATATTCGGGTTCCCGCCAACGATTGAGTTAGCTCATAACAATCTCTCTGGACCTATTTGGGAGGAGTTTGGTAAGCTGAAGAAGCTGCATGTGTTTGATCTCAAGTGGAATGAGTTATCAGGATCTATTCCTAGCTCTCTCTCGGGTATGACTAGCTTGGAAGCTCTTGATCTCTCGAACAACCATCTTACAGGATCCATCCCTGCTTCTCTTCAAAGACTCTCGTTTCTCTCCAAGTTTAGTGTTGCTTTTAACAATCTCTCCGGGGTAATCCCTTCTGGTGGACAGTTTCAGACGTTTCCAAACTCGAGCTTCGAGAGTAATGATCTATGCGGGGAACATAGGCTCCCCTGTTCTGGAGGTAGTACAATGGATCGTAGCTCTGAGAGACCATTGATCAAACGGTCAGGGAGAAGCAAAGGAGCTGACATTGGGATGGCGGTTGGGATCGCGCTTGGTTCTGTTTTTCTTCTCACTCTTCTCTTGTTGATTGTGTTGCGTTCTCGTAGACGGTCAGGGGAAGTTGATCCGGAGATAGAAGAATCAGAGAGCATGACTCGGAAAGAACACGGAGAGATGGGATCTAAGCTTGTGGTTTTGTTTCAGAACAATGATAAAGAGCTCTCATATGATGATCTTTTGGACTCAACGAACAGTTTTGATCAAGCTAACATCATCGGCTGTGGCGGGTTCGGTATGGTTTACAAAGCGACGTTACCAGACGGGAAGAAAGTTGCGATCAAGAAGTTATCTGGAGACTGCGGCCAGATCGAAAGAGAGTTCGAAGCAGAAGTTGAAACACTCTCGAGAGCACAACATCCAAACCTTGTTCTACTTAAAGGGTTCTGTTTCTACAACAACGACCGGCTTTTAATCTATTCGTATATGGAAAACGGAAGCTTAGACTACTGGCTACACGAGCGTAACGACGGTCCAGCTTTATTGAATTGGAGAACTCGGCTTAAGATCGCTCAAGGCGCTGCGAAAGGGTTACTTTACTTGCATGAAGCTTGTGATCCTCATATCTTACACCGTGATATTAAGTCTAGCAACATTCTTCTCGATGAGAACTTCGACTCTCATTTAGCGGATTTTGGACTCGCTAGGCTGATGAGTCCTTACGAGACGCATGTAAGTACGGATTTGGTTGGGACTCTAGGTTATATACCTCCGGAATACGGGCAAGCCTCTGTGGCTACTTACAAAGGTGATATATACAGTTTTGGGGTCGTGCTTCTCGAGCTTTTAACTGATAAAAGACCGGTGGATATGTGTAAGCCTAAAGGATGTAGGGATCTGATCTCTTGGGTTGTTAAGATGAAGCATGAGAATCGAGCAAGTGAGGTTTTTGATCCGTTAGTTTATAGTAGAGAGAAAGATAAAGAGATGTGTCGGGTTCTTGAGATTGCTTGTTTATGTTTATGTGAAAACCCGAAACAGAGACCAACTACTCAACAGTTAGTCTCTTGGCTTGATGATGTCTAGACGAATGTAAAAAAAAAACAATATCTTGTAGGGAATGGTTTTCATACTTTTGGGATACAATGTAATTAAATAGTTTCCAGAGAATAAATTTGTTTCTTCGTTTTTCTGTTTTTTTCTTTTTCCAATTTAATCTCAATTTATGATTCAGATTCAGACATTGAATATACGAGACTTGTCCCAATCTTTTGTAGTTTTTTCAGAAATAATGAGTTCTTGAAGAAACTTGTCTCAAGCATTTTAAATTAGCAACACAGATTAAATTTTTGTGTGTTTATATTTATTCTATGAGTTGCTTTGTGGATTCTCTGTTGATTATGTTACACCTTTTTAGATATTTTTGGTTGCTTTTTTTTTTTTTTTATAAAGAAATATTAATTAAATTTGTTAGCTAAAATTCCTTTTGGCCTTCAACATAAGAATTCCTTTTGGCCA
>NC_025690.1:1060954-1063287 GCF_000633955.1 Camelina sativa | reverse complement strand
TTGTTAGCTAAAATTCCTTTTGGCCTTCAACATAAGAATTCCTTTTGGCCAACTATAGTCAATTTTTGTTAAGACTCCATTTTCATTAACATAATTGTAGGTGTGAAAATATTGTTCAACTCAATGGACCAAAAAATATTCAAAGACTTTGACTTTGTAAGGTCAAGATATAACATATGATTCATTGGAAACGTTTGAAGTTTAAGCATATTCCAACTTTCTTTGATTCTTTCTATCTATTTCTCAATCCCCCAAAGACTAAGAATTGAAATATATAGTACTCTTCCTATTTTTCTTATAATTATTTTGAAGATTGAGTACAGATTTGGTAGTCAAGATGTTTTACTTATGCTTTTATTCAGCATTACATGAAAACAGCCGATGAAATGACAAATAAAGTACACGAAATAGGAAAAACAGAGCTCTAAAACTCATAATGCATGTATGATATATAGCTATCACTGTCTATTTTCAAAATGCATTTATAGTTAGAGCACTCAAAATATGATTCACTCAACTGTTTTCCTTTCATTTTTTTTGTTTGTTTATTTGTCTAAATTTATACGTAATACTTAGATACTTTTTCATATGCAAGATATTTTAATCTCTCTAGTGGACTTAATTATCCATGAAGGGAGAAATCTCAAATCTTTAAAACTGGATAATTGATTTATACATATCACAATCTCATTTGGAAAAATATAGTGCGAGTGAGTTCCCACTTTCCACCATACAAAACTATACAACTATATTAATTGCTAATTAATAAAGAATCAAGAAATATGAAACAAATTCATCCAAGATTCAAGTAAAATACTAGCGTAATCTGTAGGAGCCTCAACTACGTTCATAATGAATACGTACATGAATCCATTTCATAAAACAAAAGATTCTATGATATATAAAACAAGAGATATTCATTGCATACTCCAACTAAATAACCTGTGTGATCCAATAGAGTTCCAAGTTCCATCGATTTTGTAAGAAGAAGAGACCAACAGATTGATAGTACTAGTGCAATAACAGAGATATTACAATCATTACATTGTAAAAAAATCAAGCCAATAAGTACAAGTGGTAAAATCTAACATAGTAATCAGTGTATAATCCAAAATTTAAGAATGTCACTTCACATGTTAGAACATAACCCAAAACAAATACATTCGAGATTCAATAATATTATTACCAGAATGTGCAGTACTACCACATACATTTAAAAATATGTGTCTACAGGAGACCTCAAGATGCATCTATTTCACAAAATGAAAATATTTCTTACACATTCAATCACCAAAACAGAGATACTAAGTATTTTATTAAGCACACGATGTAATGTTCCAATACTTAAAACACACAATGTATATATTATACACTCAAACCTTTTCTCAAAGTGTGGTACAAAATTCTAGGATCACATGTTTAAAACAATCACCAAAGGTTTAGAGCATAACACAAAACAAATACTTTCATAATTTAAGGAACTACAATCATAATCTATAGAAGCACATATATATCACAACAAATATCTACAAGAGACTCTAAGATGCATTCATTATATAGAATAAAATAGATATTTAAGATGCAGAACATTATAAAGAAAAGAGAGTAAGAGACCTTATAATACACCAGCATTGAAACATAGAGAACAAAACAATAAAAACACACTATGTGCTCATCTAGAAAGGCAAACTTTTTTTATGATCTTGAAACTTGAAATACCTAGTCTCTAATTGGATATGTCCCTGGCCGCATCGTCTTTAAGGGTTGATACAGCAAAAGCACCATAAACTACCAACCATCATTGAGTTCAGTAGGGACGTGAGGCAATCATCCCTCATCATTGAGTTCAGCAAGTTAGCTTAATGAAACAATTTTTGTAACTGAAACAAAATCTAGAGAACAATATGCGTACCTCGGACTTAAAGAGTTCTCAAACATCCAAACTTCAACTTATATGGGGAAGATTCAGCTACCCAGTGTAGAACCCCTAGAGATAAAAAGTAAAAGTTAGGGAGAGCCACAAAATTGAAGAAATTATAAAGATGGTCAAAGAAGAGCACCTTTGGCTTGACTTTTTCTTAGGGTCATATTCTGCCTGACTCTCACGAGCTGTTTCAATGTCCTCAGCGAAGACAACATTGATTTACTTAATTGAGAAAGCGTATCTGCAAAAAGTACGAAGCAAATTTGATCACAAATGAATCATATTCAAAGAAAAAGTGATCCCATAATAATCTTTTGGCATGTGGATATCCATGGAATGACATAACTAGTATTATGAAGCACGCCAAGTTTCAAATTCAAGAGTACAGAGCTACAATAATGAATTATGA
>NC_025690.1:952748-1059353 GCF_000633955.1 Camelina sativa | reverse complement strand
TCAAAGAAAAAGTGATCCCATAATAATCTTTTGGCATGTGGATATCCATGGAATGACATAACTAGTATTATGAAGCACGCCAAGTTTCAAATTCAAGAGTACAGAGCTACAATAATGAATTATGAAAATAAAAGAAAGGTCAAAACCACAAAGATTGTTATAAGAACAGGTGCTTAAATAGTGGGTCAAAAAATGCAGCTGTTGAAGTTATACTATTTTATGCTGCAAATAGCAAAAAGATCTAGAAAGTGACATACCGGATGCATTATATTATCAAGTGAATCAACAGTACAGTGGGCATAATCATAGATACACCATTTGTCACCAGCCTTAGGATGAAGGGTGAGCTACAAAACATATATAGATATAGTATATACAAGTCAGACAGCAAAAGACGACAAGAGAGCCATTTTTTATTTGTAACCAGAGATGATTTTAGTATCACTTGCCTCGGTTCGATAGCCAATAAGGTCATACATATTTGTCCCTCTGCATATCTTGTTTCATTCTTAGTGTTGCCTTCCCCTCCTCAATCAAGTTTTAGCGAATCTTCAATGAGCATGTCTCTCCAGGGCTGTTCATTTTCTTCTCTCTGTACTCTTCTATCTCCTCGGCATCTAAAACAATTATTTACAAGTTTCATGTGTGGAGTAAGTTGCACTAATAGAGCTAAAAAATGGCAATTCATTGGAAAAAGGAACAGGAATCTATCTATCATAAAGTTTAAATTGATTTAATTAACTTGATGATCAACATAAGCATGACCTCTCCCAATCAATTCCACTGCCAAATCATACAGTTCTTGGAAATAATCACTAGTGTATGTAATCTACAAAAATGATAAATTTCAGATGAATTCAAAAACACACTAATTATACTAATACAATTACCAATCTCTTCGATGTGATAAATACACTCTTCCTTCTCTGCCTCACAAGAAGTAAAATCAACATCAACATTTTTCTTATCAATGATACAATAAGTTTCTAGAATTTGACGGATAGATCAAGGATAGTTATGTTATGCTAGTAAAAAAACTAAGATTATAAACATTTTTAATCATAAATGGTTCTTAGATCTGCAATTCAAATTAATTTACTTTTAGTTTGTAAACTTTCACATGTAATAAAATCAATTTATCACAGAAAAGTGAGAAAAAACATATACCTCGTCATAAGTTCTGCTACACTTATAAGTCTCCTTGGCATCAACGAGAATATCAACATCTATCGAAGAACTTACCTGCTGGAGCAAATCAAAATTAGTCAATATTGTGGCAGGTCTATATTGCTCGAGAACAGGCTTACAAGTTTAGACTCCGCTGAATAAAAGTCCCTAATGAATTACATAAAACAAATGAATTTGACACCAAAAAAAAAAGAAGCAAATTGAGAACAGCCTAACATACCTCATCAACATAAGGCCATATCTTTGTCAAGTGATGGTTCAGCCAAGTCAACTGAAGTAAATAAAAGCCAAAGTAACAAGAATCAGTCCAAAGGATGACCAAATTCTACAAATTTTGTGTCTACCAAATACACAAAAAGAGAAATATATGTAAGCAGATGCAATCATGCAAACACATCAATGTAAACGCAAGAAAATGAAGCTGATAACTTAACTTCTGACGCTCGGAGAAGGATGGAGACAAAAGCTTCATGGAATCCTCCACATTTATCCTCGCAAAAGCAGCCACAATATTCACCTGATAAGAAGAAGAAATATCCCAATAAAGAAAGAGCTGGCAAATCGACGAGACTAACAACATCCTTTAAAGCACTTGAGCATTTATGTGTCTTTANTATGGTTCTTAGATCTGCAATTCAAATTAATTTACTTTTAGTTTGTAAACTTTCGCATGTAATAACATCAATTTATCACAGAAAAGTGAGAAAACATATACCTCGTCATAAGTTCTGCTACAATTATAAGTCTCCTTGGCATCAACGAGAATATCAACATCTATCGAAGTAGTTACCTGGAGCAAATCAAAATTAGTCAATACTGTGGCAGGTCTATATTGCTCGAGAACAGGCTTACAAGTTTAGACTCCGCTGAATAAAAGTCCCTAATGAATTACATAAAACAAATGAATTTGACACCAAAAAAAAAAGAAGCAAATTGAGAACAGCCTAACATACCTCATCAACATAAGGCCATATCTTTGTCAAGTGATGTTTCAGCCAAGTCAACTGAAGTAAATAAAAGCCAAAGTAACAAGAATCAGTCCAAAGGATGACCAAATTCTACAAATTTTGTGTCTACCAAATATACAAAAAGAGAAATATATGTAAGCAGATGCAATCATGCAAACACATCAATGTAAACGCAAGAAAATGAAGCTGATAACTTAACTTCTGACGCTCGGAGAAGGATGGAGACAAAAGCTTCATGGAATCCTCCACATTTATCCTCGCAAAAGCAGCCACAATATTCACCTGATAAGAAGAAGAAATATCCCAATAAAGAAAGAGCTGGCAAATCGACGAGACTAACAACATCCTTTAAAGCACTTGAGCATTTATGTGTCTTTACTTGTTATATTCATAATTATATCATCTAATTACAAACAAGTTTGAAAAGCACACAAAAACAAAAACAAAAAGGTTTGAAAAGCATATACCTGCCAAAGAAGTTTGCTACACTTGAAATATACCCAAAATCTTCACAATATGAACATCTTCAGAAACACAGACCTGCAAAAATCAGAATTTTGTTAGTCTTGATTTTACGTGATAGTTATACTTATCTTGTTCGTGATTCTTTGTAAATTATCTTTGTCTTACAACTTTTTAAAGTCGTTGAGCTAAAACTTCTTTAATCTGCTGGTCGGTTTTACCATCCAACAAGTCTCAAGTCTAAACAGCCTGCATATATTTTTTTAAATATCTATGTCTTACAGCTTTTTTAAGCCGTTGGTCTCATAACTCTATTGTCTTGTCTTAATACTTGGCTAGACTTCATTCAGCCATTGGTCTATTAGCTTTTTTCCAACTCGCAACATGCATGCACCACCAAACCCATAGTTGGTCTATTAGCTCTATTGTCTTGTCTTAATACTGTGAGAACTCTTTGGTTCTTTTCTGCCTTTTGGCATATAACCCGTGGGATCATCCAACAAATCGAAACCTCTTTTCCCTCGCAGCATCCATGCACTACCAAACCCATAGTTGGTCTATTAGCTCTATTGTCTTGTCTTAATAGTTGGCTAGACTTCATTCAGGCATTGGTCTATTAACTCTTTTCCAACTCGCAACATGCATGCACTACCAAACCCATAGTTGGTCTATTAGCTCTATTGTCTTGTCTTAATACTGTGAGAACTCTTTGGTTCTTTTCTGCCTTTTGGCATATAACCCGTGGGATCATCCAACAAATCAAAACCTCTTTTCCCTCGCAGCATCCATGCACTACCAAGCCCATAGTTCACAAGTTTTCTTGGGACAATGTCCCCAAAATAGAATCTAACAGAACACTATTAGATAAGAGTCTGCCTTTGATCTTTTTTGGGTTTTGAAAGAAAACAAAAACTAAAAGCTCCAAAATAAGAAGAATCCGTAGAACAAGTTAACCAAAACCAAAAACGGATCTAGTGTTATGAAACTAGAGAGTTGAAGGATGAAATCTCTTCGTCTTATTCATGAATATCAAGGTTTNCTTGATGTATCCTTCCTTGAGCTGTGCAATGCAAGCCGTATTGTCCTCGAAGATGACGGTTGCTTCCTTGTTGTCTTCTAAGCCGCTATCTGTCCGAATATGCTGAGTCATAGACCGCAACCAAACACACTCACGACTGGCCNATATATAGTAGAGTACAAAGGCTAAAGCCCATAAACCGACTAGAACATATAATAGGCCATGGGCCGTAAAGCAATGGCCGATGGGCCGTACATGGGCCGTAAGGCCATGTCCTAATGGACTGTGAGCGGGCCGGTCTATAGAGTCCACTAAGTGTTTTACAACACTCTCCCTTGGACGAGATGACCGTGCCTATGTTGGATGGGATCGCTGCAATGTGCTTAGGGGATGCTGCCTCATTAAAACCTTACCAGGAAAACCCAATGGGACAAAACTTTGGTGAAGGAAAAAGAGTACAGCACACATTGCTCCCCCTGATCCAAACATCACTCCAAGTCCTTAAGCCTCCGCATTCCAATCTTGTGCGTGAGCTTCTTGAACGTTGATGTCGGCAATGCTTTGGTGAAGAGATCGGCTGAGTTGTCGCATGACTGAATTTGCACCACTTGAACTTCTCCGGCCTTTTGTAGTTCATGTGTGAAGAAGAACTTCGGCAGTATGTGCTTCGTCCGATCTCCCTTGATGTATCCTTCCTTGAGCTGTGCGATGCAAGCCGTATTGTCCTCGTAGATGACGGTTGCTTCCTTGTTGTCTTCTAAGCCGCTATCCGTCCGAATATGCTGAGTCATAGACCGCAACCAAACACACTCACGGTTGGCTTCATGGATGGCTAGGATCTCCGCGTGATTTGACGATGTGGCCACAAGAGTCTGCTTCATCGAACGCCAAGAGATCGCCGTACCACCGTGCGTAAACACATAACCTGTTTGTGACTTACCGTTGTGTGGATCGGATAGATAACCTGCATCAGCAAAACCAACTAAACCTTCTTTGTTATGGTTAGTATAAAATAAACCAAAATCAACCGTCCCTCGCAGGTACCGCAGGACGTGTTTAATACCATTCCAGTGCCGTATATTCGGACAAGAACTATATCTTGTTAGGAGGTTCACGGCAAAGCATATGTCCGGTCTAGTGTGGCTAGCCAGGAACATTAACGCTCATATAGCACTGAGGTAAGGCACTTCAGGACCAAGAACTTCTTCATTGGCCTTCTTAGGAGCAAATGGATCTTTATCCAAGTCTAAGCTTCTAACAACCATTGGGCTAGTCAATGGGTGAGCTTGCTCCATATTAAATCTCTTGAGTACTTTTTCTGTGTATGCCTTTTGATGCACAAGGATCCCATTATTTCTGTACTCAAGCTGCAATCCGAAATAGAATTTTGTTTTGCCTAGGTCTTTCATCTCAAATTCTTTCTTGAGGTATTCTACAGTTTGGGCGATTTCCCCAGAGGTACCGAGGATGTTTAAATCATCCACGTAGACTGCTATTATCACAAATCCTTTGTTTGCAAACTTCTTTATGAATATACATGGACTGATTGGGTCGTTCTTATAGCCTTTCTTAGCTAAATAATCACTTAGTCGGTTATACCACATTCGACCACTTTGTTTCAGTCCATAAAGCGATTTGTCTAGCCTTATGCAGTATTGGTCTCGAGAACCATTTTTACATTTATGTTCTATACCCTCTGGTAATCTCATATAAATCTCATTATCCAGTGGACCATATAAATAGGCGGTTACAACATCCATTAACCGTAAATCCAAATTTTCTCTTATGGCCAGACTTATTAGATATCTAAAAGTCGTTGCATCCATCACAGGGGAGTATGTCTCCTCATAATCTATGCCGGGTCTTTGAGAGAATCCTTGTGCTACAAGCCGTGCTTTGTATCTCACTATCTCATTTTTCTCATTTCTCTTTCTTACAAAGACCCATTTGTGTCCAACTGGTTTAATGGTAGGTGTCGTCCTTAAGATCGGACCAAACACACTTCTCTTCTTTAAAGAGTTTAACTCCACATCAATGGCTTCTTTCCACTTAAGCCAATCTTTACTTTGAGTGCACTCTAATATGGATGTGGGTTCTAGATCCTCATTTATCTCAAGTGCTACCTTGTTTATAAATATTTCATCAATGTCGACATTTTTCCGGTTCCATTTTATTCCAGACATTATGTAATTGATTGATACTTCATTGTTATCAATTCCTTCAGGTTCTTGAGGTTCAGCGTCCTGAACTTCACCTGGTACATTAATTATTTCCGCGGCCATGTCTGGTTTTTCGGTAATTCCCTGAACCTCGGTCTGTTTTGCACCTTTAGACTTTCGAGGATTTTTATCTTTGGAACCTAACGGTCTACCTCGTTTCAAACGTGGTTTAGACTCTGTAGCAACTTGTTTATTGTGTTCCTTTTGAACATCAATACGTACTGGTGCATTGCAAGCTGGTATGTACGATTTTGTTACTCTCTTTGGGTCAGCAAAGGAATCTGGCAATTGATTAGCTAGCTGTTGTAAATGTATAATCTTTTGAACCTCTGCATCACATGCTAGAGTTCGAGGATCTTGCCAATTTAAGGATGTTTGATTCCATGTTAATTCCTTGACCAGCTTGCCGGTCTCACCACCTAACATAGGGAATTCGGACTCAACGAATTGACATTTCGCGTATATGGCCTTAAATAGATCTCCTGTCAATGGCTCAAGATACTTTATAATGGTGGGAGACTCATATCCCACATATATTCCCATCCTCCTTTGAGGTCCCATCTTAGTTCTCTGTGGTGGAGCAACGGTGTATAAACGGCACAACCAAATGTTTTGAGGTGGGATAAGTCTGGCTCTTGACCCGATAATAGTTGGGATGGTGAATATATGTGTTCACTAGATGGCCTGATGCGTATGAGTTCTGCTGCATGTAAGACCGCGTGTCCCCAAGCCGACACAGGAAGCTTCGATCTCATTAACAATGGTCGAGCTATTAATTGTATACGTTTAATGAAGGATTCAGCTAATCCGTTTTGTGTATGGACATGTGCCACAGGATGTTCCACACTCACCCCCATGGACATACAGTAATCATTAAACGCTTGGGATGTAAATTCACCAGCATTATCTAGACGTATAGTCTTAAGTGGAAAGTCTGGAAAGTGTGCTCTTAATCTTATGATTTGAGCCAACAGCCTAGCAAATGCTAGGTTCCTTGTGGATAACAAGCAAACGTGAGACCATCTGGTTGATGCATCGATCATAACCATGAAATATCTAAACGACCCACATGGTGGGTGTATTGGTCCACATATATCACCTTGTATCCTTTCCAGAAAATGTAAAGTCTCTTTTGTGACTTTTACTGGTGACGGTCTTGTGATTAGTTTCCCTTGTGCACATGCTACACAAGTGAGATTTTTAGGGAAAACCTTTTTCTCTTTAAGGTTGTGCCCATTCGAACTCTTAATCACTTTACGCATCATGTTCGAACCCGGGTGGCCTAACCGGTCATGCCATAGAGTGAATTGTTCAGTGAACATTTTGTGCTTTGCCATGTTAGCTTCTATCATGTTTATCTTAGCATGGTATAAACCAGTGGCTAGTGCAGGTATAGTCTCTAGGACCTTCTTTTGGCCATTTACATTTTCTGTAATGTATAGGAATTCTTTAGTTCCTTCACCCTTGGTTTCAACATGATAACCATTTAATCTTATATCTTTAAAGCTCAATAAGTTTCTCTTAGAGCTGGGTGAGTATAGGGCATCACTTAGTTCAATGTGTGTGCCGTTAGGCAACAAAACGTGAGCCTGGCCGTAGCCTTCTTATTAAGTTAGCTATACCCGCAATTGTACTAACATTTGCACTTTTCATTTTAAGATTTATGAAATATCTTTTGTCTCTTAGTATAGTGTGGCTGGATCCACTGTCCACCACTAGTTCACTCATGTCATTGGCCATTTCTATAAATAGGACAAAATTTTGTATTTTAATAAGACAATTATAAAATAAAAACCATTGCATTTAAAATAATCATCCAATACAAGAAAGGAAAATAAAGCATAAAAGCATTGAAATTAAACCAAAATTAAAACGAAAATCAATCATCCATATGAAGGCAATCGGAAGTCTCTAGCAAGTCGTCATTCTCATGATCGAAGTCTCCTTCATCATCGATGTACGCATAGTTGGCTTCCGGATTTTTCTTTAGAACTTCTTGGTATGCATCAATGAGGTGTTTGGGAGTTCTACAAGTCTTGGACCAGCGGTTTGACATACCACATCTGTGGCAGACCGATTTGGCCTTGGTGTGTGGTTTAAAGGACATACGGCCCCTACCACCACGTCCGCGGCCTCCTCGGCCGGCCTGTCCGCCACGGCCACCACGTCCTCTGCCACCACGGCCTTGGCCGTAGTGTCTTTCTCTGTGGACGTAGTTGGTCTCATGGGGCACTTTTGGCTCCTTAGACTCTATTGCAGTTTTCTTTCCCAAATCAACCTTATTTGCTTCCGGTAATGGGGCCGTACCAGGAGGTCTCATAGCACTGTTTATCAGCAACAACTCATCATTCTGCTCAGCTAGCAGTAAACATTCAATGAGTGCCCCATAATCGGCAAAACCTTGATGCCGATACTGTTGCTGAAGAACTCTATTGTTAGGGCTGAAAGTAGACAAGGTCTTTTCTATCAGCTCTCTTTCAGTCACCTCTTTTCCACATAACCTAAGGAGTGAGACAATCCTAAAAAGCTCAGAGTTATACTCCTCCACGGATTTGTAATCCTGGATCCTTAGGTTTTTCCAATCAAACTCGGCCTTTGGAAGGAGCACCGTCTTTTGGTGCCCGTAACGGCGTTTAAGCTGTGTCCAAAGGGCGAGTGGATTGTCTATGAAGAGGTACTGGCTCTTGAGACTCTCCGCAATGTGATGGTGCATATGTTGGAGACACTTGTTCTTTTTCTTGTCAGTGCTCTCAACTTCCTCATCAATGCAACCAGCTAGGCCATTTGACCTTAGGTGGATTTCGGTGTCTTTCACCCATTCCAAGTAGTTCTTTCCAGAAGCTTGCAAGATGGGATAGTCTAGGCTTTTGAGGTTTGCCATCTGCATATAAGATAGACAACCGATAGTTAGCATGCGATATTTGAGATCGAATCATGCAACAAATATTTATTCAGGTCATGCGGTATTTGAGACCAAAACATGCCTTAGGCCATGCGGTATTGGAGACCGAAACATGCCTTGCCTATTATAGATTTCGTTGGTTTAAAATCATGCATGCAAAGACAACAAAAGCAAATATGTATGCATGCAACTATTTCCTTATTTCTAGATAGGATTTACTTTTTAAATTTCCTTTTAGTTTAAGATTTAGTAAATATTGTTTCAAGGGTTTTAGATAATTATTATAATTGATTAGGAACTTATCCTAACCAAGGTTTTAATTTCCAATTTCATGTTTTAATGTTTGTAGGAACTTAATATAAGTTTTAGTTCAATCGAAATTTTCAACCCTAGAACAAAAGACTAAATTTTCGAGTTTAAGAAATCCTAAGGATGAATTCATGCAGCCGATTTTCTAACATCCTATACAATGATCCAATTTTAATTATGATGCATGAATGATCCAAGTTTTAAATCCTAGAACAATTTAACAATTTTCGATTTTAACAAATTCAAGTTCTAGGCTCTTATGCAACAAACAATTCAAACAACCAAATTCGATTTTAAGTTTGACAAAGTTTGGTGCAATTTACAAACAACCTAACAGCCCTATGCAATCCGATTTTAAGATTTACATGGATAGAACTTTAAGGTTTGTTTGTTTATGTACTTGGATGTATTAGGGTTTAATAGTTTGTTAATGTTCATGTTCGATAATAGGGTTCTAAGAGGGTTCGGCCATATCTTTACCTTTCACCGATTTGGATCTGACTGGATATGGACCGGGAGCTAACAGACCTCGGTTTTACCTCTCTCTCGCTCACGGCCACGAACAGGACCACGAACAGAACCACGAACCGCTCCTTTGTACTTCTCTCGTCCGGAATCACGTACCGCGAACACACGAACTCACCCCCGAACACGGACCACAAACCTCGATCAAGTTATCGATAGAAGCTTGATCACGAGCTTAAGGTATGCTCGTGAACAAGGAGATCTTCGAACAGAAAGATTTTTAGTCTCGGATGGAAGCAAGAACAGAAAACGGTTTAGGGTTTTTGGAAGAGAGAAGAGAATCAGCGGCTGCCTTAGGGTTTTAGGGTTTGGGAAGCGGCGGCTGCTTTTAGGGTTTTAGGGTTAGGGTTTTCTCAGCTGGCCTTAGAGGCTATCATGCTGATAACGTGTTATGAAACTAGAGAGTTGAAGGATGAAATCTCTTAGTCTTATTCATGAATGTCGAGGTTTACAAGTATATATAGTAGAGTACAAAGGCTAAAACCCATAAACCGACTAGAATATATAATAGGCCATGGGCCGTAAAGCAATGGCCGATAGGCCGTACATGCGCGGACTGTACATGGGCCGTAAGACCATGTCCTAATGGACTGTGAGCGGGCCAGTCTATAGAGTCCACTAAATATTTTACAACATCTAGATTCTTATTAAACTAAATAAATTTTTATTGGTGTTCGATCAAGTACACCAAGACAAAAACAAAAAAATCTTGATTCCAAAATCACAATGGTACAGAAGAAGTCAAATGCTTAAATTAAATAAAACCATTAAATCTGATCGAACTGATCAATTGTTTGTACCCATTCGATTTCAATCCTCATATCTTTGAAAACATACAACAAAACAAAAACAAATATCCCTACAACAAAAGTTATAAGTACAGAACAAATTAGTATCAGAGGAGAATCAAAAGGAAGAAACACGAAGAGAGGATGAAGAAAAACTTAATCAATCACAACCAGGACTAGGAGGAGAAAGAAGAAGAAGAAGAAGAAACCAAGCTGCCGATTAAAATAGTTTCTTGCCGAATTAAAACCAAACAGAACAAAAACCCTAGATCTGTACATCACAAGAACGATTAGTAAATTCAGAACCCTAAACAAGAAAACACGAAGAGGATGATCAGAGAGGAAAGAAACCTAACCAAATCACCACGAGGAAGAAGATGCCCAAATCGATTGTACTAGTTTCGTGACTGAATCAAACCAAAATCAAAACCCTAGATCAATACAAACATATATAAGAACGATTACACAACACTTGTATAAGTCGTGATACAAAGACATTGAAATTGAAATTGAAATACAGATCTAATCGTAAAATTAATCTCCTCACCAGTCGTCTGAAGGATTGATTCTTTCGAAAGAACCAGAAGGAGAGAGAGGAGGAAACAATGTGAAAATTTTGTTTTACAAAATAAAAGTGTGAGAGATTTTGTATATATCATAACACGTTTCCTTAACGGCTAGAATTAACATGGATTGACCGTTGATTCATTAAATACCTCAATCGAATGGTTTAGCATTTTCCAATAAACAAACGCAAGAACAAAGAAAATTAGCGTTTTATCCTCAATGGTCTTGTGGTATCTATCTATATTATTAAATGGAGAACACACTTAGAGATAAAAAAAAAAAAACAAAAAACATGATGTGTATAGCCAAACAAACTAACTTGTCTATATAATTAAAAAAAAATAAACTTCCCTAAAACAATGGTAACAATTATTAAAGAACTAAATGATTAACTTTTTTAATAATTCAAAATATTCCAGTATTTTAGGAAACTATATTAACTATAAATGATACATTCTTATATTTTAAGAAACTATATTAATTACAAATAATAAATTCAAATATTTGACATACCTTCACTATATAAAAAAAATACAGCCAATAAGATTACAAAATGAAAATTTTAAATATTATAATAAAAACGAAATTATTTATTTTAACAATTCCTTGAATTTTATATAGTAATTAAATTTTTTATAAAATAATAAGAGATTTTCGCAATTAATAAAACTTATCATTTAAGATTCCATAACAACTGCATCTAATTAAATTCGAATAGTATATATGAAAATAACTTAACTTTAATTTAAACAGAATTTTAGGGATTATTTCTAAAACTAACCTTATATATTTACTCTTATCGGTTTAATAGGAATTGCAAAATCTAGACAATTAATTCATTATCCAAATCAAATCATCCATATAGATTCAAACACATTGTATATGCATTAACTGAAAAATAAATAAAATTTTAAAAGATTTTATATAAATTTTTGTTTTTTAAACGTAAACGTAAAAAATGTTTAGCCTGACTCTTTCCAGCCTATAAATAGAGTATGTATTATATTATTTTTCTTATTGTAAATTTGTAATCAAGTGTATGTATTAAATTATATTATTTTTCTTATTTTTCTCAAATATATGATGTGAACAGTCTTTTTTAAAATGGCACTATAATTTGAGATGTATATGGAAAAGAAAACAAGCAACACACATGAAAGTAAAACTTTATAACATGAGTACCTTAAGTCATCATGATCTTTAAAAAGTCTATAAATTAAAAAAAAAAAAAAAAAGATTACTCTGCAAAATACCACATGAGATTAGAAAATTTAGATAACAACATTCAATTTTCAAATTCTTAATAATTTTGGTCAGAGTTAATTTAAGAACATATATTTTGTAGAATTCAGCTATTTTTGGATTAAAAAAAGAAATAATTTTTTTTTAAAAAATATATAAAGAAAGTTTGGATAATTTCCATTAATTTTATAATAATTTTGTAAAAATTAAATACTCAAACGAAAATACGGATATCCTGTTAGAAGCTTTCCCTATTTATTTATTTTTGACAACCAAATACGAATATTATTTGCCCAATCTCTTATCCGCTAGACTAATATAAATATTATCAAACGAATAATAATTTTAAAAATTATTATATAACAGAAATTTACATTTGGTGGATACAATATGTCCAAAATATATATGCCTATGTTCTCTTATTTATTACTTATTTTTAATTGTTTCCAGGCCAACCGCTGGTCTGATCCAAGTCTTAAAGTACTGATTAACTCTCAAAAACCCAAATATTCATAAACCAAAATGAAACTGAACCAAAAACTAAAATGACAAAAATTTGGGTTACGAATGTTATACTAAATAAATATGTTTACACATACTAAATAAATAATTCTAATTCTTGACATGTTCTATTACATGATAAAATACATTTAATTTTCTCAAATAAATCTTACTATTTCTAATTGAACTAGCATAAGTTCAAAATAAAATAAAAATAAAAAATACATAAAATATGTTCTATAACAGTTAAAAATATTTGAACAAAAAAACATAATCTAATATAGGTGAACCATATATAAAATAATAAGAATAAAGAAGTCAATTAATTTTGTAATATTTTTATTATAACGCATGATATATAAATATACTATGAATTATATTTATGTTTATTCCATACGGGAGTTTGAGAATGTGTGTTTTCGTCCGGTCCCGTCCTGTTTTCGATCAAAAATACAAATTTGTCTCATATTCAAAATGTCCCATATTGGGAATGTATTCTTTTATGCAACAGAAATTTGAGAACAGGTGTATATTTGTATTTGTCTCAAACGGGTTTTCATTATTGTTAACAGTTATATATTTGATTTGATAGTTCACAGATTTAATAGAATCTAACCAATTGATTTCGTTTGTTATCAGTCCAACCATTATGTTGTTCCGAATTTTATAATTTTGGTGAAACTATTATTATTTCAAATTTTCAAACATTAATAAACTAAACCAAAAATCAAACTAGAATCTCAATTAGTATGAGTTTGATTATAAATACTAAAATAAATTGGTTTATAAACATAACCTCGCACGTACATGCGGGTCTGAACCTAGTATATCATAACACGTTTTTTTAACGGCTATAATTACTAGATTATGACCCGCGGTACACCACATGACAAGTTTTTTTTATTTTATTAATGTATTATTTTAATACTAATTTTGCTAATGTACTCTTTTGTTAATTTTAGATTATGACTTGCGGTATACTGCACAACAATTTTAGATTATGACTCGATTATGCTATGTGGTATACCGCACGATAAATTTTTTTAATACAATCTTAATTAAATCAGTTTGACTCGACATATTTTATATGGTGTTGTTAAAATAGTAAAATAAGGATTTAACCTGTATTGAAATATCATATTAATGATATTTTATTTTTTACTATTATCAATTCAATCATGTAACGTCATATAACCCGTCATATAATATAACTCGTCTGTGTTATTTTAAAATTTTAGCATGTTTAAATATTCATAATTTTAAGCTTTTTATCAAGTTTAGATATATCAGTTATAAATTATAATTTTCTTAAAATTCTATAATTTACTATATACGGTAAATTTACTATATATGTATGTTGAACACACACTATTCTATTAATCGAGTAATATATGTTCGTTTTAAAAAATTCAAATCACTATATATGCAGGAAAAATACACATTTTTATTAACTTTATGTATTATATGATGATTCACTACATTTAAATTTTAAAATCAAAAAAATATGATAGGAGAATAAATTTTTAATATGAAATAAATATTCTAAATATCTATACTAATTATAGAATATTATATATAGGATATTTAAAATATTTTAATTCTGTTTGGTTATAAGGATAGTAGAGAAAATTAACTAAATTTGTTTGAATATGAATATAAGTATTCAATGACATTAAATGCAAAAACTTTCTAATATAGATTTTTGAGCAAAAACTGCTGCAAAAATACTAGTATAGATACATGGATTGACCGTTGATTTATTAAATACTTCAATTGGACGGTTTAGCATTTTCCAATAAAACAAACGCAAGAACAAAGAAAAATAGCGTTTTATCCTCAATTGTCTTGTGGTAATATATCTCGACAAATTAGATGGGTTTCGTAATGTAAAAGAACACTTTAGTAAGAATCTATTCAAAATTTTAATTCGTTTCTGAATTATGTGTTTGGATCTATTGTGTATATATTCATTAAAATTGTGATGAAACTCAATGTACTACAAATAATACATTTTAGGACGAATCGAGTTGGAACCGATACATTTCAACTCTTTCATCTTCCATCCGTAGGTAACATTTTTTGCTTCTCATGCGTCTTAGACTCAAGACACACAACAATAGAAAACTCTTTTTTTATCACAGTGAATTAAGTAGAGTAGGTCTCAACACAAATCTGCCCAATCCTCCCATGTATTTTTTTTCTTCTTTTAATATAACTTTTTTTACAGCATGACCTTTATGTAAAGGGAACAAAACCCAGTTTTCAAAAATTTAAGCGATTTCATTCCCATCATCAACCAAACGACTTAATCAGCATTACATCTATTTCATTCCGTATCTAATGCTTTTCCCTCTATTGATTACAGACAAGCATAAAACATACACGGTCTTGGTCTTCATCTGATCAGTTAGTTGTCCTGTCTTTACATTTTCAGCGAATCTGACTGTATTGTGTAATGCCTCGTTTTGGTGGTAGCTTTCTCAAGATGAAGAGGACCAGAGAAGACGGTAATATCTCCACCAACTGTAAATAAGTACCAGGATCAGATTACAAACGGAAAAGTTATGTTGATGTTCATGATCAGAGATTATATGATTCAGCTAAGAGAGAAGGTTACCAGGTAATATATGAAGTTGAGGATGGGATGTTCTAACACATCAAGGTTTGCCCCCTCATCGAAAGCAGCAAAGCACATCTAAAACCATATTAAATGACAAAAGCTTTGGTTAGATGTTAACTCTAAAATTGACCGACTATAGTCTATATTAGAGAAGGTAATCCAACCAAGAAGATAAGGATTCATAGATATCAACAAAAACGATGTGTTTGTGTGCGTCTTTACCATGATACATCTGATGAGGAAACAAGTGAAACATATGGTTGTCACGTAGCCAACCTACCATACATAAGAGAGAAAAGGCGTAAACAGTCAAGACGCAGCAACTAATAAAGAGTTGACTGGTTATACTTATGATGGTTCACCTCTTGCAGCTTTTTGCTGCGCCCTTTAGATTCTACTGGAAACCTTTGCAACATTAGGAAAAGCCTGCCATAAGATCAAGATAAAAGGACAAAAATATCAAGCACAATCACAGTTCAAGATATTTTCAATGGTATGCATAATGCAAATGTACTCGCTTTAGCACCAATGGAATCTAGTCTAGCTACGCATCAAAGTAGGAAAAGAATGCAAGTGACTGTGACTGCTAGCACAAGCAACATAAGCACAATTTGTGATCTCACCCTCAATTGTAACAACACAGTTCTAGTGGTAATGTAGAAACTATGGTAATGTCAAATTGTAGTACATATACAAATATACAAGTGGCAACAGATTTACCTTCCACCGTAAAGTAGGAATCCAAGGGCAGCGAACAATGAAACACCTGCAATTATAAATTCGCAAAAGAGGTGGAGACAAGGACTATGGATTATATAGCAAGAGGGATAAAGTATATTTATGCTTGGTTGAAATAGGATCGAAGGTAATTTACCTGCAAAGAACATCTTAGATAGGATTATCATAATTCGAACAGGCTTCCACCACAAAACCAACCAAAGACAAATCTGGAAGTAATACATCCATGGAGAATATAGTAAGCACAAGATCCCACAACAAAATAAACTTCAAAAAGTTTGAGTTGCACAAAATTCTTAAAAGAGTGGGAAATGTATACCTGAACTACATATACAACTGCATTAATTGTGAAGAAGCTTGGCCTCAGTCCATCAGTAGATACTGCACGCGCCTGTCCAATAAAAGAGTGTTGACCAAATATCAAAACCAAAGATACCATAAATAAAAGAAACATAGCTATATACAAAGATATTCATACCTGATAGTAAATTTCAGCCCAGAAGAGAACGAGAAGAGCATAGGTGGTGAAGAAAGCAAGACTTGGAATATCAAGCAAGATATGTTGCAGAATCTACAAAGATAACATTTGCAAATTTAGATTTATTGACCTAAACTGCACATTTCTGTATGTAATTTGTTCAAGATGTAGATTTATTGACCTCTGGATGCATGAACTGCACATTTCTCCTGAAGACAAACACCACAGCACGAACTAGAAAATAAACGATAAACCAAATCAATCAATAAGAACACACTGAATACTAAATCACACAATTCGCAGAAACACCAACCTCCATTAACAACGAAATTAAGAAAGTGGAAGACCTTTTGCGTCGTCCATCCATATTCCGGAACTCTCAATTGTATCCTCACAAGTTGAATCTTAACCAAACCTCAATATATTAGTTTGTTACAAACACCAATCCCGTCGAAGAATCTAATCCCTAAAAGCGACGATGATTTTCAAAAAATAATCCAAAAAACGAAAAAAAAAAAGCGTACCACAGCAACGACGGAAACGATTCCGTAAAGAACAGCGAGGACATGGAAGATACGATCCTGCCAAATCGGAGACTCGTTAACATCAGACCACCAATTCGAAGCTTCTTTGAGATTCAACGCTTCCACCACATCAGAAGATGACATCATCATCGCCGACGACGCAATACCGCCGATTCTCATCTAACAAAACGATTCAGATTCCTTCTCGATCTTGTTTTTGAATTAACACATACATATGACAAGTCTCGATTCGTATCACCTCTTTTTTTTTTTTTCTTTTTGTTTTTTTTTGTCCCGAAATTAAAAATTGGAAAAACAACAAAAATGGAAAAGAAACGGCCGACGTCGGAGACGAGTGAGAGAGACGAAATAAATAAAAAAATGTCTAGAAAATAAATTAAAGTGAGAACCGGAGATAGCCGGTAAAATCAGTCGAGAGATTGAAGTTGTTGATGAATGTTGACTGACACGCTGCTACACGTGGCACATGTGGATAAAGAGCAAAACACAAGCTGGCATGATACATTTGAATCTGATACACACCCAAAAAAAAACAAACTAAAAAGATGAAAGATTTTGCCTAAGTAAATGCTATGATTAAATTAAACAGTTATGGTAATTTATGGTTAACTAATCTTACTTTGAATTGTACAAAACGACTAATCATTATAGATTTTTTTTACTAGCTGGATACTAGTAATAAAATAATAAAAAAAAAGAAATTTAATTTGTAAGTAATAAAATAATTTATGAAATAAAAATTAAATATTAAAATAACAACAATAATGAAATATATAAAGTAATATCAGGTAACAACTCATAATATGTATGGAATAAATTGATTCAAATAAAATTATTATTTGGATAATTAGATAAATAGTGTATCGAGTTCTCTAGCAATAACACCTCGTCACAATTTTTAAGAATGCTTCACTATTAATATATAGGAAATAAATTTATTATAGAAAATAAATAATAATACCAAACAATTTTTATATTGTCATTTATTACATTTATTTTAATTAGAAAATAAATGATTTTATTGGGTGTAATTTTTATGACCCAAAAGACAAATCTATATGTATCGATATTAGTTTGTTGATATTTTCACATTTTGATGTGGTGGTGGTGGCTGTATTCGGTGTTTTGGAGGTAAAACTGGATATGTCACACTTGAAAACTGATTTGTTGATATCTTCACATTTTTAGGTGGTGGTGGTGGATGTTTTCCATGTTTTGGAGGGTAAAATGGATGTGTCACGCCTGGAAATTTGTTCATTGATATTTTTACATTCATGTCTGGTACGGTTGAGAAAGTTGGGTATCTAGCATGGACAAGGTCAAATGCAAGAAGAAGCAGAGTAGCCACTACTTTTATTTGGAGAGAGGTTTATAACTATTTTTATATTTTTGTTTGTAATTAAAAATGTTTATACACGATAGAATATTATATAGAGACATAAAGTAAAAAGTAAACATTAATTTAGCTTTGATCTAATCATTTAATTCCAATATTGCATATATACATTTAATAATTATGTATTATAAAAATAAAAACATTAAATTGTTATTTCACTTTGAAAAAAAAAATGCATTAAATACACTAAAGGAAATCATTTTTTGTAATATAAGAAAAAGAAATACCCTAAAATAGCACTATTTTTAGGTTTTTAGCATACACTCTCAAATTTCCAAAACTAGCATTTTTATATATTCAAATTATTATTTATTTTTATATAACAAAATAAATTATTGATTTTGTGTGATATCAAATCCATTAACTTCGTCAACATGCTCCGACGTCTTTTCCGGCGAGATGAGGTGGCTCCAACAATCGTCATCTCCAGATCGTCTTCCTCCAACAATCGTCATCTCCAGGATCGTCTTCCTCCAGCAATCGTCATCCAGATTTTGAAAGGTATTGAATGAAATGAAACACAGCTCAGCACTTTCTTTACCAGACCCAGCGGCGGAGGCCAGCGTGTAATCGAAATCAGATCGAGGCTAAGGTAAGAGAAGAGAACGAGATAGAAGAATCCCAAAGGCATGACAAAGAGCAGACCGATAAACTAGTTCTGCTGCCAAGGGATATTCATGACTCGGTTTCCTCGCCGGAGGAGCTCTAACAGCCAAAGCTGGTGGTGAAGGAGGAGATGATGATAGTGGCTTTCTTATGGAGAGAGCGTGTTGTTTCCCGTACGTTGACGCCACCGTGAAGGATCAGATTGAGATCTCGTCGACAAAATCTGTCACTCTAATTATCGAAATTAAGAGCAAAACAAACCTGATTTGATGATTATTAATTAGGTGATTATTCATGATTTGATGGGTATTAAATTCACAGAGGTCGATGTATTGATCCAGGTGAGGTGAATCAAACTGTTCGGTCTGATTCTAGATTACCTCTTAATCATTTTTGTTTTGATTTTGTTTCTGTGACGTCTGCAATACAAGCACTTGCATTTGATTTTTCTATAGAGACTAATGTTCATCCTCAATTTTAAGCATGCTAATTTACGTTGATCATGAGTCTCCTACGGTTATTGTTTCTCTGATTTTTCATGTATTTAATCCCATTTCTCTTTTGAGAAGATAAAAATATTTAAATTGTTTAGTTTAAAAGTCATGCGTGAATGGTTTTTGTGTGTCTATCCGACGAAGCTATGGAGCTAAATTTACTCAGAAGAAACAATAGAAGCTTCTCTTCTCTTCTTGCCAAAGTTATTGCATACCAATTGTTCCATATAATATCATTGTGAACAAAACAGTTGGTAAGAGTAAATAAGTTTGTGTGTGTAAAGATCTATACAAAAATAAGTTATAGAAACAGTTGGTGAGAGTAAACAGTTCGTCACCATTTCTGAGATTTCTGAACATTCAGGAAATCCTTCCTAAAATTCAAGTATGATTTCCTAAATATTATGAAATTCTTCCTAATTTAAAGAAATGAGTTTTTAATCTTCTATTCTTTTGTGGTGTCTTAATGTATCACAGATTATTCTAATATGATGAATTTTATGCATTAAATTATTTTCAAACATTATGAGGTTTATACAGGAACCATCTTTAAATATGTAATCTCATATGATATTTCAATTTTTTTTTTATGAAAACAATCCTGAATTGCAATGAATCATTCCTGAATATTATTGTATCCTTCCTAAATTTTAAATAAATGTGTTTCTAAATTATTTTTTTTTGTTTTGCTTCAATGTGTCAAATATTAGTAGATTACTCAATTAGTAAGTGGTAATGATTTTATTTTTATGCACATCTTGATGTTAGAAAATCCAAAAAAAAATATGAAGATCATCTGGAAGTTCAAGTAAGCCTTCTTGAATTTCATAGATTCCTTCCTGAATTTCATAGAATTAGTCCTGAATTTCATAGAATCATTTATATAGTTCAATCACCGTTAAAACTAAATGCTAACACAGAAACATATGACATTGTCATGGCACAAAAACATCACACAAGTACAAAAACAATCCAAAAATGTTTCACAAACATCATACATGTCTAAAAACAGATAAAGTAAAACTGGATAAAAGGAATATAGACCTATGAAATGTCAACACACTCTTTAACTATATCCAAATAATACTTGCATCTTGTGTCGTATGTAGATACATCACATAGCTTGGAGAAATCTTCAATCCTATTTTTTGGGATAAAAATTGAAATCTGGAAATATGTTTGAGGAAAGTCTTCCTGAATTCTCAACAATGCTTCCTGAATTTTCAAAATACAACTACAAAATAACAAGATTCAGAGGAAGAAGAAGAATTTCAGGGAAATAGTGGACAATGATCAAATTTGAGAGAGAGAGAGAGAGAGAGAGAGAGAGAGAGAGAGAGTAGACGTACGACTTCGAACTCTGAACGAGGATGAGATTGCCAAGATAAGAGAAGATTGAGCAGATTCCATGGGAACAACTACTTGAACGAGTTGAACAACTACTTAGCAAAGCTTCCATGGAGTTTAGGAAGGTCTTCCTGAGACATCAGACCGGGTATACTATCAATTTCCTGAGACAACAAATGCAAAAAAAATATGAAACCAGACAGTAGTCAGAGCTCAGCATATATAGCAAGACCAAGAACTAACTTGAACTTGCTTTCATCCATTAATATCTCCTTGGCTTTCTCACATAATGCTCTAACGTAAAGAAAATAAGACAATACTTCATATGACGTTCATTACTTCAACTTACTAAGTAGATTCCCAGTAATTCACTATAAAAAAACATGATTTGAAAATACAAACAAAAAACCAACTTCACACACGCAACAAACATGACTTTTTATATCTCTCACACCATCCTTTGACATTTTCCCACTGATCAAAAAGCAAGTAATGAAAAAGAAAAAGATCAATCTTTACCATCTACATCATATCACATTACCAGGCACATGAAAACATGAGCTTACATGTGGTTAATCACTCTATGTTAAGAATCTGATGCAACTAATATTCATCATCAAACCATATAAGCAATCAAAGCCAATTATCTAATCCATAGAACTGCAGTGAAGATGAACAGCCATGAGAATATACAAATACGCTAAGATCTAACATTTTCAGAGAGATGTTCATTTCAAATGAAATCGAAACCTTTCAAATCAAATCTGCTAATTCACATACCAGCCTATAACACTCTTTTCCCCTGCAAAACAAACCCCTCACAAACCCAAAACAAGATTTTTGATATCAAGCCACAAACGAAACACAAGAACAAGGAGATGGGAAAATCTGGAGAGGAAAGAGACACATACCATGAAATGCTAGCAGGGAAGAAGAGATGGGAGACTAAGCAGCGCGAGATTGAAACCAACAGACTTTTGATTATCAATTAAGCAAGCATAATAGCATCAAAATCATGAAAGATCGCAGGAATCATAAGAGTAACTTCTCTATCAAAAATATGGACTAAGAGGCACCTAAACGGAGAGATCTCGATGAAGATAAAAAAGTATTTGTTGTTCATGGAGATATCTGGGATGCTTCAAGGTTGTGGGGAAATAAGGATTGGATTGGCTGCTCATGGGAATCGTTTCTTTGTCTGCTTCATCGTTCTCCGTTTGGAACCGCCGGTGAATTGAGATCTCAGAGATAACAATCGAGAAAGATGAAAATTTTTATTAAATATTTTATTAATAATTTTAGTTTATTTAATATTAAATTATAGTTTTGGAAAATTGTTGAGTGGGTGCTGTGTTTGGAAGAAAAACTTAATTTTGTGCTATTTTTGAGAATCTCCCTATAAGAAAATACAAGTTGGTATTATAGATTTGCACAGACAATGAAATATTTTGCCTAATTAAGTGAGGAAGCAAAAGTAAATACTACAATTAAGTTACACAGTTATGGTAATTTATGATTAATTGATCTTACCACAAAACAACTAATCATTATGGGTTTTCTTTTACTAGCTAGATACAAGTAATAAAATAATAAAAAAAGAAATTTAATTTGTAAATAATAAAATAATTTATGAAATAAAAATTAAATATTAAAATAACAATAATTATGAAACATATAAAGTAATACCATGTAACAACCCATAATATGTATGAGATAAATTGATTCAAATAAAATTATTATTTGGATAATTAGCTAATTAGTGTGTCTAGTTCTCTAGCAACAACACCTCATCACAATTTTTAAAAATGTTTCGCTATTAATATATAGGAGATAAATTTATTATAGAAAATAGATAATAATACCAAAACAATTTTTATATTGTCATTTATTACATTTATTTTAATTAGAAAACATATGATTTTATTGGGTGTAATTTTTATGACCCAAAAGACAAAATATATGTATCGATATTAGTTTGTTGACATCTTCACATTTTTATATGGTGGTGCTGGCTGTTTTCGGTGTTTTGGAGGTAAAACTGGATATGTCACAGTTGAAAACTGATTTGTTGATATCTTCACATTCTTATGTGGTGGTGGTGGATGTTTTCCATGTTCTGGAGGATAAAATGGATGTGTAAAGCCTGGAAATTGGTTCACTGATATTTTTACATTCCTGTCTGGTACGGTTGAGAAAGTTGGGTATCTAGCATGGACAAGGCCAAATGCAAGAAGAAGCAGAGTAACCACTATTTTTATTGGAGAGAGGTTGATAATCATTTTCATATTTTTGTTTGTGATTAAAAATGTTTATACACGATGGAGTGTTATATAGAGACATAAAGTTGAAGGTAAACATTAATTTAGCTTTGATCTGATATTTAATTCCAATATTGCATATATACATTTAATAATTATGTATTGTAAAAGTAAAAACATTAAATTGATATTTGACTTTGAAAAAGAAAATGCATTAAATACACTAAAGGAAATCATCTTTTGTGATATAGGAAAACACAAGCTCGCATGATAAATTTGACACAGACCCAAAAAAAAAAAAAGATGAAAGATTTTGCCTAATCAAGTGAGAAAGCAAAAGTAAATACTATGATTAAGTTACACAATTATGGTAATTTATGTTTAATTGATTTTACCACAAAACAACTAATCATTATGGATTTTTTTACTACCTAGATACAAGTAATAAAATAATTAAAAGTAAATTTAATTTGTAAATAATAAAATAATTTGTGAAATCAAAATTAAATATTAAAGTAATAATAATTATAAAACATATAAAGTAATACTAGGTAATAACCCACAATATGTGCGGAATAAATTCATTCAAATAAAATTATTATGAGTAAAATTATTATTTGGGATTTAAGATTCATTTGCTTAAAAAAAATATAGAACTAACTTTTTTTGTTTTTTTTATTTACATTTATTTTGTGTAAAATTATGTCATCCGTAAAATATTTGGGAAAAATGATTGCCAGCTATATGAAGTATACGCCAACACATGGCTACACATACAATCAATACAAGTATCAGAAAATTATAGCTGGCAATCATTTATGTACCTGGTAATCATTTTTCCATATATATATATATATATATATATATATATATATATATTTTCCATATATTTGAATGTGGTGGATAAGATTTTAAGGCTCTTGTTAAATTAATATTAAGGCTCTATTTGAAAATTGTATGAATAGTCAATATATTTTAGTTACTCTTAAATTTTTATTGTAGGTTAATATTAACTATCAATTTTTAACATGACATATATAAAGTTTAATATATTTTAAAATCAAATGAAAAATCATTTTATATACATTAAAAGAAGTATTAGTAATTTTTATTGAAATTTCATTTATTAATATTTAATATATATTTTAAGATGTTATTGTTTGGTCATCATTTATTATTTTGTTTATTCCTTTCATATTTTCCTTTCATTCTTCAAAAATTGTTTATTCCGTTCCGCATTGTTCTTTTTGTTCCTCTAATGGTTAACAGTAGAAGCCAAAATGAAATTTATAAGTATTTAACAATATATAAATATATCTTAGTATTTTAATTTAATATTCAAAAATTATGTAATATAATTTGGTATGGAAGACATTTGTAACATCCGCTTTCTAAAATTGTGATGTAGGGAAAACTAAAGGAATTGATTTTGGTTTAATTAAATTCTGGTTTAATTTAATTAAACCAAAAACCCTTATTTCTCTTTCTTTTTGTCGACACTTCCTCCTCTTTTGTGCTTTGGTCAACATTGTCATCAGAGAGAGGGAGATAAAGAGAGTTAAGTATTGGTTATTTGGTATAAAGGAGAAAGAGAAGTAGATCAAGCTTTTTCTTTAGAGTTAAGAGAGAAACAGAACTGTCAGGGTTTGGGAGAAGGAGGATTCGACTGGTCAAATCGTTTTGAAAGGTACTGATTTTTGGTAAGGTTGTAGCTAAATGTTTTTCGTACATTCGCCTTTTTACAGAAGTGAATTTGGGTTAATATTCTAGGAGATATTGACAGTTTCATGGGGCGTTTTTTCGCATTCACGGATTGAGACCAGCGGGTGTTTCGGGATCAATTGCGGTTTCATCTGAGATCTGATCGTGCTGAAATTTTGTGGGAAATTTCTGGACCTATAGACCTTGCGTTTCACCGGAGGGATTAGAAAGTTAACGGTTCGTTTTGATTTCGTAGTTTCACTTGTGAGGTTGTTCTTTTCTGATTTTTCTATCAGTTTGTTTTCAATGTTTGTTTGTTTGTTGTTGTGATTCATTGTAGGAGCGAGTTTGGTTGTTCTTGGATATTGGAGAACCTCTCATTTTGTTGTAGTTATTTTCGTGAATCACTTGTTAAGGTGAGTGCGTGACCATGAGCTTATCTAAGCGATTGAGTTGTATGACTTGTTTTGTGTGATGATGTGTAGGTGTGGTGAAAGTGTTATTGGTTGTTCTGTTTAAATGGTTGGTTTGTTATATTTTATTTGTAGTTGTACTCTTGATTTGCTTGTGTGTATAGCTCGTAGATGGGAGGATCGCCTCACTGAGTATTTCTGGTAATACTCACGCATCTCATTGTGTTTGTGGTGCAGGTAGAGGCAAACAGTGACCGTGGGATCATGGCAATGAAGAGGAGGATGTTCTAGTGGCTCGTTTGGTTGTTGTCTGGCTTTTGTTAGGTTGCTAGAGTTGAGTCCTAGAATGTTGTTTAGGATTTCTGGTTCTATGGTTTATATTGATTGGATCTTTAGCTTATAATTTCGAAATTATTACGGTCTAATTGATATTGGTTATTGGTTAATTGGTTTTATTATTTCCGCTGTTTGGTGTGATTGTGGTTAGGTGGCTAGTGGGTATGAGACCACTAGCTTAGTTGTTTATTATCATATTATATTAATATTTTAATTATTTGTTATTTAAAAAAAAACGGGTCGGGTCGTTTCAACATTTTAATAAAATGTAATCATTTTGTATTTTAAAGATTTTTTTTTTGGTATTTTAATGTAAAGATAAGTTCTACTATTTTTAATAACTGAGTTAGACATTATATTTATATGTTAATTTTGAAATGTTTATAAAAGTATGTTAGGAAATAGGTGAATGTTATTAAATTTAGAAAATAACAAATTTTTTTAATGAGATATATATATAATGGCATGAATTGTAATTAATATTAACTAATGAGGGTGATTAGCTAAATGGTGTTTCGAGCTCTCTCGTGATGACACCTCATCATAATTTTTAAGAATGCTTCCCTATTATTAATTAATATATAGGTAATGTAGATTTATGATCGAAAATGGACAATAATATCAAACAAGTTTTACATTGTCATGTATTACATTTATTTTAATTAGAAAACATATGAGTTTATGGGGTGTAACTTTTATAACCCGAAAGACAAAACTATATGTATATTATTAGTTTTAGATGGTGGTGGTGGATGTTTTCCATGTGATGGAGGTAAAAATGGATGTGTCACACCTGGATATTGGTTTGTTGACATCTTCACGTACTTATGTGGTGGTGGTGGATGTTTTCCGTGTGTTGGAGGTAAAAATGGATGTGTCACACCTGGATATTGATTTGCCGACATCTTCATGTTCTTCTGTGGTGGTGGTGGATGTTTTCCGTGTGATGGAGGATAAAATGGATGTGTCACACCTGGATATTGATTTGCCGACATCTTCATGTTCTTCTGTGGTGGTGGTGGATGTTTTCCGTGTGACGGAGGACAAAATGGATGTATTACACCTGGATATTGGTTTGCTGACATCTTCACGTTCTTATGTGGTGGTGGTGGATGTTTTCCGTGTGACGGAGGACAAAATGGATGTATCACACCTGGATATTGGTTTGTTGACATCTTCACGTTTTTATGTGGTGGTGGTGGATGTGTTGGAGGTAAAAATGGATGTGTCACGCCGGGATATTGGTTTACTGATGTTTTTGCACTTCTGTCTGGTATAGAATGAAATAATTCAGTTGAGGAAGTTGGGTACCTAGCCTGGACAAGACCAAATGCAAGAGGACGCAGAGTAACCACTATTTTTATTAGAGAGAGGTTGAAAATCATTTTCATTTTTTGTTTGTGTTAAAAATCTTTACCCAACCTTTCTTATATATTGTTGTGACATAGATAAGATGAAGCAACATAATTATTTGGTTGACTATAATTGTATGCTGACCAAAAACGTAAGGTAATATATTAATTATTTTACTTAAATTGTATGTTCTATATATAGCAATATAGTTATATTAGTTGAATATATATTATGATTTTTGTGGAAAATATAAATAAAAGTCCTTTATAAATTATATGCTTCCATTTATTTGATGAACATATCCAATAAATCTTTTTTTAAAGAAATAATTCTAAAATTTATCATCAATTCTAGACTTCTAGTTCATATAATTAGACCAAGCGGTTCAAATTGTACCGAATTCAAAATTTGTTTTGTCCCACAAAATTTACGGAAGTATAAATAGTATGCATGAATAAACGCATACTATTTTACTATTTTTGTAAATCATTTTTATATATAAAATAGTTTTAAGCTTAGAAGTGATTGTAGTGAATTTTACCAATTAATATGCTAACGCACTAGTGATCATATCATTATATCACTTATGATCGAACCACAAGAAATAGACAATAGAGTTTGCACACTAAGCTAGGACAATGCAAATGTTTGGTTTTAAAACTAACAACCTAAGTGAAATGAAATCAAAGAACTTAGAAAAACCAAACTGTATTTTTTGTTTGAAAAAAATTTACATTCAGTTCAAAAAGAAAAAGAAAAAAAAAGTTATTCATAATCTAACTAACATGTTCTCCAAAATTTCCACATGTGAGTACGTTGAATGAATTGCTTGGAAATTGGAAGTGAATTCACTTGAAGCGCATCTCTATTCTCCCATTCGAATAAATACAATACATGATCCTAGTGATTAGTTACGGACTTGGCATTCTTGTGTTGGATTGGTCGAGGACCATTGCTGTGTCATAATATAATAGGAATCATCTTAGTCAACTGTGCCATTTGACCGTATGGCCTTGCGTATGGGCGGGCCTTCAAAGACAGCAAGCATCCTACGGTTGCGAGGCCACCATTTTTATTTTTAGTAATGATAATATATTCTTTGAGGTCAAATTAAAATATATACTTCTGATCAATACATAATGTTTAGTGAAACAAAATTACCTACATACAGTATAATAATTTACTTACAGTCTTAGCTTAATAATGACTATCTTACCAATTCGATCCAAATAGCAACTAATTTTGAATGTGAAGAATTATGATTTGAGATACAAAATTATTAATAGTGAGAATAATAGAAACGTTTTTTTTTGGGCTATAGGGAGAGAGTACAAACACAATAGTGGCTTAACTTAAAAGGCTCCCCCATCACTGTGAATGTCCCTTATATTGATGTCAGCTTAAAAATTAAAAAGAGAGAAGCTTTGAGTAAAGAAAGACACAGTGTTCCTGCTAGTTTTGCTTTGCTTCTCTTGGTCGGTTTAGTCGGACGTTCGGTCCGTTTTAGGCTTAGGACCGAGACAATGAAAGCCGGAGAAACCAACTTCTTCTGATATTGCGCTTTTGGGCGTTGATGCTATTGGGTCAAGCTCTACTTGCAGATCATAAGGTTCTAATAGCTTGGATTTGATATGTTATTCAGTATAGGATTTAGATTTTTCTGTGTTGGTAGTTGTTTTCGTGTCATAGAGTTTATTTAGGTGGTTTAAGAGATGATTTCACATCGAATTGTGGTGTGTTATCTATCTCGTTGTGGTTAAAAAATGCAATGGTAATCGATTAGATAGCGTTGGATCCGCCTAATGTTCCAGGGTTGTACTTGATCAACCATTGCATTTGCTTTTGGTCCAATTCTATAGAGGCGAATGTAATATATCTTGGATTTGGTTGTAATCTCTTAGTTAGATGNAAAAAAAAAAAAAAAAAAAAAAAAAACACACTGTATCAGTCTCTGTATGTACTTTCACAAGCTTCCAAGCTCTCTCTCTTATCACTGTACTCTTTCAAAATAATGCTCTCTGATATAATCACAATCTACCAATATCTTCTTTTTTCATCACTCCCTTTTAGGATTTTTTGGTCTCGAGATTTGAGTTTTTAAGACTAGACAGTGAACCAAAAGCAAAGTTACGATTCTTAAGTTTCTCTCTCTCTCTCTCGATGGATTACGAACGAATCGGAAAGACCCAGGTGAGATTTTTTTTTCCTGCTTCGGTTTCACGTTTTCCCAAACTGGGTTTTGCGTATATTTAGGGAAATCAAAAGCCAGATTTGGCATTTCCTTGATTTGTTAGCTAACTCTTTTGATCTCTGTCGTTTTCAAATCACTTCTTCTTCTCTGTGACTCTGTCTTTGATTTGAAAAATAAAATCTCCGCTTTTAGTTTAAATAACAAACTCTTATTTTCTCTCCGATGGGCTTTGTTAATAGGTTACTACTAGTAGCGGCGGCGGGTTTTCACCGGGGAAGTTAAGGAGTATGCTTCTTCTAGGTGTTGATAGAAAGAAGAAAGAAGAAGAAGAAGAAGAAGACTCTAATCCTCCTACAATGAGATCTGGGTCTAATCATATTGATGACCCTAGGGTTTATGGTGGAGCCCCTTAATCATTTCTTAATACCCTTTTTAATAACGCTTTTTGACTCTATTTGCTTAATGGGTAAATCTAAAGTTTGCTTCTTTTTGATGTATGTGTTCTCTCTCTCTTAGTCTTAACTCAGCTTTGCTTTTGTTTATCTTCAAAATGTTGCAGTTGCTGGTGGTTTAGATGATTGTAAAGATGTTGATGTTGTGAGTGAGATTGCTGATTGTTCTACTTCAGGGATGGCTCGAGCTGTTAGTTTGGGTCTTCAAGAGTATCCGAGTCTTGATTATGATAATGTGAATGAGATTAAGAGTGTTCCTGCTGCATCATCTGTCTTTGAGTTTCAAAAGACTGATAAGGAAAAGGTTCCTCAAAGATTGCCTATTAGATCATTCTCTAAACCGGCTCCATCTAAATGGGATGATGCTCAGAAATGGATTGCTAGTCCTACAGCTAACCGACCAAAGACTGGAGGACAGGTTCATGTTCCGGGTTCGAGGAAAGGGCCTAGCTTTGGTCGCCAGACTTCTATGAAGATTGTTGAAGTTGCTGATCAAAGAACGGTTGAAGAACCTGACACAAAACGGATAGATGTAAGCGAAATGAGAAAGGAGACAGGACACAAGTTTGTTAGCTGGGAAGTTGATTCATACACAGCTGCGGATTCATATGTCAAACCGGTTCTTATGGTTGAGAACTCTACTGAAGGTGGTGTTAGCTGTCTCTTTGAGTTATTCAGTTTGTATGTTTTGTTTGTCTTCTAAATCCGAAGTTTACTTGCTTGCAGTTAATCTCAGTCGACATGACTCGTCAGTTGCAACTGCGTTTGCTCAGCCGCCTTCAACAGTAAGATCTGTATCGATGAGAGACATGGGGACTGAAATGACTCCTATAGCTAGCCAAGAACCTTCAAGAAACGGGACACCGATCAGGGCAACAACGCCAATCAGAAGTCCTATATCTTCTGAACCTTCAAGTCCAGGGAGGCAAGCATCAGCTTCTCCTATGACTAAGCAGGAACTGTCAGAGAAAGAGCTTCAAATGAACACTAGGAGAGAGATAATGGTGTTGGGTACTCAACTTGGTAAATTAAACATTGCTGCTTGGGCTAGCAAAGAGGATGAAGACAAAGACGCTTCAACATCACTGAAGACCAAAGCTTCTCTACAAACTTCTAAAAGTGTCTCTGAAGCTCGTGCTACCGCGTGGGAGGAAGCAGAAAAGGCTAAGCACATGGCTAGGTACTCGAAAGTTGCATTGTTTTTTATAGTTCTCTTGTTTCATTAAAACTTTGATATGACTTTTGTCATCTCCAGGTTCAGACGCGAAGAGATGAAGATTCAAGCATGGGAGAATCATCAAAAAGCAAAATCTGAAGCCGAGATGAAAAAAACTGAGGTAAAGTACACTAAACATAGCTACTTAAGTTTCAAGTCATGATTGTGAACAAACTTGGTAAAAACTTGAGTTATGATTGGTGGAATTCTTGATATTGTAGGTGGAAGTTGAGAGGATTAAAGGACAAGCGCAAGACCGGTTGATGAAGAAACTAGCTGCAATCGAGCGCAAAGCAGAGGAGAAGCGAGCAGCAGCTGAAGCAAAGAAAGATCGTCAGGCAGCTAAAACAGAGAAACAAGCTGAACAAATCAGAAGAACAGGCAAAGTACCTTCATTGTTGTTCTCTTGCTTTAGCTTTTGTTCTTAATAACATATAATCCAATCCTTAATGTGGTGTTTGTTAATTCTCAAGAACTATCTTTCTATCATTTGTATAATAAAAGCTTTTTAAAACTACTTTCTTGTGAACTTTTTTAGTTGCTTCGTGTGAACTCAAGTTTTACCAAGTTTGTTCACAAATCGTGATGATTCGGTTTTACCAACTTGAGTTATGATGGTGGAAACCGAGTAATTCGATTAAAAATTTCGGTTTGCAGAGAGGGTTTGGTTTAAATCGAATTATTCGGTTCAATAAAGTCCTTACCAAATTGATTGGCAAGGCTTTGATTTTGGTATGGAATTTGGATTGAATTTTTGGTTCGATTTCAGCAAATTAGTCTTTTCATTACCAATTTTTGATCTACCAACCGGGTTTACAATTACTTCATACTCGGTCCAAGTTCGGTTTAGATACCTTATCATTTTGTCTGTTTCACAAATCACAACATTCCAAAGTCGCTGTATCAACCAGAAAGTTTATAATCTCTCTAGTTCATTTATATGGCTAACGAACGAACGAACGAGTAAGATACTACCACGTGTCAGTATTTGATTGATACACAATATACTAAACCGAACTTCATCTATTGATTGATGATACTAATACTTCCCATCACAAAAGGAACAAAAAAAAAAAAAAACTTTTAGGCTTTTAGATTTTTAAAGGGCACAAACACAGAGTCGCAAGGTTCTCTCTGGTTCGCTCTTTGTGGCGGCTCGTCTTCTTCTTCTTCTTCCACGGAGACTCTCTCTGATCGGTGAATCTCACGCTTTAGAGGGTTTCGATCTGAAACCTTGCGATCTACTAGATAGAGAGATTTATCCAAGTAATAATAATAATGTTTGCGCCTGCGACTCAACCGCAACAGCATCAACAGCCGCAGCAGCAGAAGCGGAAGCAATCGGAGACTGTTTCATCTGCTGAGGAAGAAGCTTTGAAGTGGAACACCGATTGTGTTTACTTCCTTGCTTCTCCTTTAACCTGCAAGAAGGTATAATTGATCTTGATTGTGTTTTCGTCTTTTAGATCTTATCCAGTTTCTGCTTCGATTAGGGTTTTGGATTTGAGATCTCAAGTTTCATTAATTCGATTTCGTGTTCCTTCGTAGTTTTGTGTCCCTCGAAGCTTAATACGTACTTCGTGATTTCGAACTTAGATCTGGTGATTTCGAACTTCGTGAATCCAAGTATGCTTGTTTCTTAGGGCTTCTTGTTAACTAGATCCAGTGCTAAGGCTCCTCAGTTTATCTTTGTAATTTCTGCAGCTAGTCTGATCTGATCAGCTATAGGGATTCTTATGGTTTTATCTTTTTGTTTGCTAACAGGGACCTGAGTGTGAGTATCGCCACAGTGAGTATGCGCGTATGAACCCAAGGGATTGCTATTATTGGCTGAATGGAAATTGTATGAATCCCAAATGTGGCTTTAGGCATCCTGTAAGTTTGTTTATTTTCTTCCTCAATACAAGTCTCTTCTTTGACATTGCTATTATCAAGTTTGCTTATGTTTATGCTTTTGTTTTCTTGCAGCCTTTGGAGGGATTGTTGGGAAATCAAGGAGGTGCTCATGCTGGTTCTGTGCAGCCATCACATGCAACCGCTCAGAATCCTGGTGTTGCAAAACAGCCGGTTCCATGTGTCTTCTTTCAAAAAGGCATGTGTGTGAAAGGGGATATGTGTTCATTCTTGCACACGCCGAATCCTGCTGCTTATAAGAAACAGCATCCCGTAGAAGCTAAGCCTGCTACTGATCCTCAGATTTCCAAAAAGCCAGCTGAAAATAACACTGGAGAGAAGAAATTTCCTGATGCTAACTTCCCAAAGGTGGTTAAAGCACGTACTGACATATCAGCTGCACCAAGAGTCGCTTCTGCTGGACTAAGGGATAATAGAAGTGTAGAGGGATACGCTCCAAAACATGCGGGCTATGACCCTGTTGTGCAGAGAATAGGTCCGACTCAGTTGCTTCAGAAATATGGGTCTGATGATAATAGTAATTTTCACAATGGTAAGGATGCAGATGACTTAAGAGAGTCATCTCCTGGGTTTGATGTTCTTGTGGCTGGAGATACTGAGTATTATCATGTTGAAGATCGATATGGACGGAGAAGTCAGGAGGGAGGAAACCCAGAGTATGACCCTGATTTCAGTGCAATTGCAGATGGTGATAGAGAAGGATTCCGTGATCAGAGGGAATACAGGTATGCATGGGGCCACCGTCGAGTTTCATCTGAGAGAGGGGATCGTTTGGACAGAAGGGTTTATGCAGAAGATGAGAGATCAGAGAACATACAGGAATCGGATCTGAGATATCGTTTGGCTAAGCAGAGGAAAGGCAATGGTATGAGATCAGTAGGAAGCCATGACTATGCTGCTCCTGAATCTTCTATGGATAGAGGATATAGAGACTCTCGTAGGGACACACATAGGGAAAACTCCATTAGCAGTAGCCGTCTTCAGGGTAGAATTAAGCTTCGTGAGAGAAGCAATGGCGAAGAAGGACACTTCGACAGAAGAAGTGAGAGAGGAAGGGACAGAAGTGAGCTATCATCTCACGGTAGACTCCGAGATAGAATTAAGGGTAGGTTAGAGGAAAATCATAGTGGTATTCAGGAAAGAGGACTCCGGGCTCCATGGGCTAGAAGAAGAGAACTGGAAGAAGAAAGAAAATTAACTCCAATAAGCATTGCAGAAACTAGAAGCAGCAAAGTGGAAAGTAAGCCAGAGCAATCTCTTGGGAAGAGGAAAAGCTTGGAAGAGGATCATCATAGTCATAAGCGATCAGGAGACTCATTTGCAGCTCCGTTGCCTTTCAGTGAGATTCTCAAGAGAAAAAGAGCGGCTGCATCTGGTGGTAGGAGCTACAAGGACGAGACCNGGTGGAGCCCCTTAATCATTTCTTAATACCCTTTTTAATAACGCTTTTTGACTCTATTTGCTTAATGGGTAAATCTAAAGTTTGCTTCTTTTTGATGTATGTGTTCTCTCTCTCTTAGTCTTAACTCAGCTTTGCTTTTGTTTATCTTCAAAATGTTGCAGTTGCTGGTGGTTTAGATGATTGTAAAGATGTTGATGTTGTGAGTGAGATTGCTGATTGTTCTACTTCAGGGATGGCTCGAGCTGTTAGTTTGGGTCTTCAAGAGTATCCGAGTCTTGATTATGATAATGTGAATGAGATTAAGAGTGTTCCTGCTGCATCATCTGTCTTTGAGTTTCAAAAGACTGATAAGGAAAAGGTTCCTCAAAGATTGCCTATTAGATCATTCTCTAAACCGGCTCCATCTAAATGGGATGATGCTCAGAAATGGATTGCTAGTCCTACAGCTAACCGACCAAAGACTGGAGGACAGGTTCATGTTCCGGGTTCGAGGAAAGGGCCTAGCTTTGGTCGCCAGACTTCTATGAAGATTGTTGAAGTTGCTGATCAAAGAACGGTTGAAGAACCTGACACAAAACGGATAGATGTAAGCGAAATGAGAAAGGAGACAGGACACAAGTTTGTTAGCTGGGAAGTTGATTCATACACAGCTGCGGATTCATATGTCAAACCGGTTCTTATGGTTGAGAACTCTACTGAAGGTGGTGTTAGCTGTCTCTTTGAGTTATTCAGTTTGTATGTTTTGTTTGTCTTCTAAATCCGAAGTTTACTTGCTTGCAGTTAATCTCAGTCGACATGACTCGTCAGTTGCAACTGCGTTTGCTCAGCCGCCTTCAACAGTNCCGTTGAGATGTTGTCATAAAAGAAAGAGATATAACACACACACAAAAAAGCGTTTGCTCCTTTCCTCTCTTAGCTTAATGCAGAATGGAGAGAAGTCGTCGAGCAAATAATATGCAAAAGTCAGCTTTTATCTTCTTTGGCTTGGCACTGAGATTTTTAGTCGCCNGACTCCTATAGCTAGCCAAGAACCTTCAAGAAACGGGACACCGATCAGGGCAACAACGCCAATCAGAAGTCCTATATCTTCTGAACCTTCAAGTCCAGGGAGGCAAGCATCAGCTTCTCCTATGACTAAGCAGGAACTGTCAGAGAAAGAGCTTCAAATGAACACTAGGAGAGAGATAATGGTGTTGGGTACTCAACTTGGTAAATTAAACATTGCTGCTTGGGCTAGCAAAGAGGATGAAGACAAAGACGCTTCAACATCACTGAAGACCAAAGCTTCTCTACAAACTTCTAAAAGTGTCTCTGAAGCTCGTGCTACCGCGTGGGAGGAAGCAGAAAAGGCTAAGCACATGGCTAGGTACTCGAAAGTTGCATTGTTTTTTATAGTTCTCTTGTTTCATTAAAACTTTGATATGACTTTTGTCATCTCCAGGTTCAGACGCGAAGAGATGAAGATTCAAGCATGGGAGAATCATCAAAAAGCAAAATCTGAAGCCGAGATGAAAAAAACTGAGGTAAAGTACACTAAACATAGCTACTTAAGTTTCAAGTCATGATTGTGAACAAACTTGGTAAAAACTTGAGTTATGATTGGTGGAATTCTTGATATTGTAGGTGGAAGTTGAGAGGATTAAAGGACAAGCGCAAGACCGGTTGATGAAGAAACTAGCTGCAATCGAGCGCAAAGCAGAGGAGAAGCGAGCAGCAGCTGAAGCAAAGAAAGATCGTCAGGCAGCTAAAACAGAGAAACAAGCTGAACAAATCAGAAGAACAGGCAAAGTACCTTCATTGTTGTTCTCTTGCTTTAGCTTTTGTTCTTAATAACATATAATCCAATCCTTAATGTGGTGTTTGTTAATTCTCAAGAACTATCTTTCTATCATTTGTATAATAAAAGCTTTTTAAAACTACTTTCTTGTGAACTTTTTTAGTTGCTTCGTGTGAACTCAAGTTTTACCAAGTTTGTTCACAAATCGTGATGATTCGGTTTTACCAACTTGAGTTATGATGGTGGAAACCGAGTAATTCGATTAAAAATTTCGGTTTGCAGAGAGGGTTTGGTTTAAATCGAATTATTCGGTTCAATAAAGTCCTTACCAAATTGATTGGCAAGGCTTTGATTTTGGTATGGAATTTGGATTGAATTTTTGGTTCGATTTCAGCAAATTAGTCTTTTCATTACCAATTTTTGATCTACCAACCGGGTTTACAATTACTTCATACTCGGTCCAAGTTCGGTTTAGATACCTTATCATTTTGTCTGTTTCACAAATCACAACATTCCAAAGTCGCTGTATCAACCAGAAAGTTTATAATCTCTCTAGTTCATTTATATGGCTAACGAACGAACGAACGAGTAAGATACTACCACGTGTCAGTATTTGATTGATACACAATATACTAAACCGAACTTCATCTATTGATTGATGATACTAATACTTCCCATCACAAAAGGAACAAAAAAAAAAAAAAACTTTTAGGCTTTTAGATTTTTAAAGGGCACAAACACAGAGTCGCAAGGTTCTCTCTGGTTCGCTCTTTGTGGCGGCTCGTCTTCTTCTTCTTCTTCCACGGAGACTCTCTCTGATCGGTGAATCTCACGCTTTAGAGGGTTTCGATCTGAAACCTTGCGATCTACTAGATAGAGAGATTTATCCAAGTAATAATAATAATGTTTGCGCCTGCGACTCAACCGCAACAGCATCAACAGCCGCAGCAGCAGAAGCGGAAGCAATCGGAGACTGTTTCATCTGCTGAGGAAGAAGCTTTGAAGTGGAACACCGATTGTGTTTACTTCCTTGCTTCTCCTTTAACCTGCAAGAAGGTATAATTGATCTTGATTGTGTTTTCGTCTTTTAGATCTTATCCAGTTTCTGCTTCGATTAGGGTTTTGGATTTGAGATCTCAAGTTTCATTAATTCGATTTCGTGTTCCTTCGTAGTTTTGTGTCCCTCGAAGCTTAATACGTACTTCGTGATTTCGAACTTAGATCTGGTGATTTCGAACTTCGTGAATCCAAGTATGCTTGTTTCTTAGGGCTTCTTGTTAACTAGATCCAGTGCTAAGGCTCCTCAGTTTATCTTTGTAATTTCTGCAGCTAGTCTGATCTGATCAGCTATAGGGATTCTTATGGTTTTATCTTTTTGTTTGCTAACAGGGACCTGAGTGTGAGTATCGCCACAGTGAGTATGCGCGTATGAACCCAAGGGATTGCTATTATTGGCTGAATGGAAATTGTATGAATCCCAAATGTGGCTTTAGGCATCCTGTAAGTTTGTTTATTTTCTTCCTCAATACAAGTCTCTTCTTTGACATTGCTATTATCAAGTTTGCTTATGTTTATGCTTTTGTTTTCTTGCAGCCTTTGGAGGGATTGTTGGGAAATCAAGGAGGTGCTCATGCTGGTTCTGTGCAGCCATCACATGCAACCGCTCAGAATCCTGGTGTTGCAAAACAGCCGGTTCCATGTGTCTTCTTTCAAAAAGGCATGTGTGTGAAAGGGGATATGTGTTCATTCTTGCACACGCCGAATCCTGCTGCTTATAAGAAACAGCATCCCGTAGAAGCTAAGCCTGCTACTGATCCTCAGATTTCCAAAAAGCCAGCTGAAAATAACACTGGAGAGAAGAAATTTCCTGATGCTAACTTCCCAAAGGTGGTTAAAGCACGTACTGACATATCAGCTGCACCAAGAGTCGCTTCTGCTGGACTAAGGGATAATAGAAGTGTAGAGGGATACGCTCCAAAACATGCGGGCTATGACCCTGTTGTGCAGAGAATAGGTCCGACTCAGTTGCTTCAGAAATATGGGTCTGATGATAATAGTAATTTTCACAATGGTAAGGATGCAGATGACTTAAGAGAGTCATCTCCTGGGTTTGATGTTCTTGTGGCTGGAGATACTGAGTATTATCATGTTGAAGATCGATATGGACGGAGAAGTCAGGAGGGAGGAAACCCAGAGTATGACCCTGATTTCAGTGCAATTGCAGATGGTGATAGAGAAGGATTCCGTGATCAGAGGGAATACAGGTATGCATGGGGCCACCGTCGAGTTTCATCTGAGAGAGGGGATCGTTTGGACAGAAGGGTTTATGCAGAAGATGAGAGATCAGAGAACATACAGGAATCGGATCTGAGATATCGTTTGGCTAAGCAGAGGAAAGGCAATGGTATGAGATCAGTAGGAAGCCATGACTATGCTGCTCCTGAATCTTCTATGGATAGAGGATATAGAGACTCTCGTAGGGACACACATAGGGAAAACTCCATTAGCAGTAGCCGTCTTCAGGGTAGAATTAAGCTTCGTGAGAGAAGCAATGGCGAAGAAGGACACTTCGACAGAAGAAGTGAGAGAGGAAGGGACAGAAGTGAGCTATCATCTCACGGTAGACTCCGAGATAGAATTAAGGGTAGGTTAGAGGAAAATCATAGTGGTATTCAGGAAAGAGGACTCCGGGCTCCATGGGCTAGAAGAAGAGAACTGGAAGAAGAAAGAAAATTAACTCCAATAAGCATTGCAGAAACTAGAAGCAGCAAAGTGGAAAGTAAGCCAGAGCAATCTCTTGGGAAGAGGAAAAGCTTGGAAGAGGATCATCATAGTCATAAGCGATCAGGAGACTCATTTGCAGCTCCGTTGCCTTTCAGTGAGATTCTCAAGAGAAAAAGAGCGGCTGCATCTGGTGGTAGGAGCTACAAGGACGAGACCATATCGAAAGAGGAAGCTGGAGATGAGACCAAACTCATAACAGAAGAGAAAATCGAGGTTGTCTCTGAACCAAACCCTCCCCACGAAGCTGAAGTAGAAGAAGGAACGGTGATGGAGGAAGAAGAAGTCGTTGGGGAGGAAGAAGTGTATGAAGGAAATGAAGAGGAGCAAGCTTATGAAGGCGATGAGCTAAACGGAGAGTACTATTACGAAGAAGGATATGAAGAAGAGGGAGGAGAATACGCCTATGAAGAAGGTGAAGAAGTAGTTTACGCTGCTGAGGAAGGAGAAGAAGAGGCAACAGAAGGAGGTGAAGCTGAGGGTGAAGAAGACATTGAGGAGAAGACCGTTGAGATGTTGTCATAAAAGAAAGAGATATAACACACACACAAAAAAGCGTTTGCTCCTTTCCTCTCTTAGCTTAATGCAGAATGGAGAGAAGTCGTCGAGCAAATAATATGCAAAAGTCAGCTTTTATCTTCTTTGGCTTGGCACTGAGATTTTTAGTCGCCTTTTTTTACGTATTATGATTTCTTAAATTGTAACTGTAGAAGAAAGAAAAGAAACTATGGTACAAGTACAACATAATATTTCTGATTTTTTTTTTGTTTTCTAATCTGTTTTGATGATATATGATTTTTTCCTCAAATTAAGAGGAAATTCCAGGGAATAACTTGTGACGAAGACTGTTAGCTTTTAAGTTTTAACTCCTTTCTGTTATTGTTTTTACACTTTGAAAAAAATGAATTTTGTAATCCCACTTTAGCATTATTGTTTTTTGCACTTTGCAAAACNCGTGCTACCGCGTGGGAGGAAGCAGAAAAGGCTAAGCACATGGCTAGGTACTCGAAAGTTGCATTGTTTTTTATAGTTCTCTTGTTTCATTAAAACTTTGATATGACTTTTGTCATCTCCAGGTTCAGACGCGAAGAGATGAAGATTCAAGCATGGGAGAATCATCAAAAAGCAAAATCTGAAGCCNCTTTTTTTTTTCCCTCAAAACTAATTCTAAATGGCATTTTTTTGTAAATACAAAAAATTAAATCAGGGTCAAAAGTCATTTGCAAACATTATGTGTTGATGGCCAAATCTTTTCTGCAGCTTCTGTCTTGGCTATGTCATGCAGCATGCTAATTCATCCGAGAGATATGTGCTCTCAAAAGTATCTTCTGTGGCTAGAATTTTGTTTACAGCGAGATGATTGATGCCTGTTGTCCTTGACCAACTGTTGCAAATCGTTGAGGTCTTTCAGTTCTTTGTTTCCACAGTTTTTATGTTTTCACGTTTCGAAATACTCTTATTTCTTATATACATCTTGTAGCTAGGAGAAAATTTTCCAAAGAGCAAACGTTCGAGGAATGCATTCCAGACGGGTTTTCGTCCTTTCCATAATAATCATTTATACCTTACTAATCGTGGAGCTCGACGTCTTACTAATCGTGGAGCTAAAAAATCTCAATAAATTGGTTGTTTCATACCCGCATTTGGCTGAAACGAGTGTCGTCTTCCCAACGGCAACATGATCAGCCGGCAACATCAGGGAGATAATAAAATCGGTTGTGTTTTCCTTGTCTTCGAAGCTTTTATTTTTCGTTTCTGCCTTTGTTTCAAGATACTCGTTTGGACTTTTTTTTTTCGTTTTGTTTGTTAAAACAATGGTTATTTATTTATTTTTAGATTACTTGATCCTAATGTTATTTTTATATCTTTATGAGGAAAATCACATTTTAAACTTTCAANTCTCTTGCTTTAGCTTTTGTTCTTAATAACATATAATCCAATCCTTAATGTGGTGTTTGTTAATTCTCAAGAACTATCTTTCTATCATTTGTATAATAAAAGCTTTTTAAAACTACTTTCTTGTGAACTTTTTTAGTTGCTTCGTGTGAACTCAAGTTTTACCAAGTTTGTTCACAAATCGTGATGATTCGGTTTTACCAACTTGAGTTATGATGGTGGAAACCGAGTAATTCGATTAAAAATTTCGGTTTGCAGAGAGGGTTTGGTTTAAATCGAATTATTCGGTTCAATAAAGTCCTTACCAAATTGATTGGCAAGGCTTTGATTTTGGTATGGAATTTGGATTGAATTTTTGGTTCGATTTCAGCAAATTAGTCTTTTCATTACCAATTTTTGATCTACCAACCGGGTTTACAATTACTTCATACTCGGTCCAAGTTCGGTTTAGATACCTTATCATTTTGTCTGTTTCACAAATCACAACATTCCAAAGTCGCTGTATCAACCAGAAAGTTTATAATCTCTCTAGTTCATTTATATGGCTAACGAACGAACGAACGAGTAAGATACTACCACGTGTCAGTATTTGATTGATACACAATATACTAAACCGAACTTCATCTATTGATTGATGATACTAATACTTCCCATCACAAAAGGAACAAAAAAAAAAAAAAACTTTTAGGCTTTTAGATTTTTAAAGGGCACAAACACAGAGTCGCAAGGTTCTCTCTGGTTCGCTCTTTGTGGCGGCTCGTCTTCTTCTTCTTCTTCCACGGAGACTCTCTCTGATCGGTGAATCTCACGCTTTAGAGGGTTTCGATCTGAAACCTTGCGATCTACTAGATAGAGAGATTTATCCAAGTAATAATAATAATGTTTGCGCCTGCGACTCAACCGCAACAGCATCAACAGCCGCAGCAGCAGAAGCGGAAGCAATCGGAGACTGTTTCATCTGCTGAGGAAGAAGCTTTGAAGTGGAACACCGATTGTGTTTACTTCCTTGCTTCTCCTTTAACCTGCAAGAAGGTATAATTGATCTTGATTGTGTTTTCGTCTTTTAGATCTTATCCAGTTTCTGCTTCGATTAGGGTTTTGGATTTGAGATCTCAAGTTTCATTAATTCGATTTCGTGTTCCTTCGTAGTTTTGTGTCCCTCGAAGCTTAATACGTACTTCGTGATTTCGAACTTAGATCTGGTGATTTCGAACTTCGTGAATCCAAGTATGCTTGTTTCTTAGGGCTTCTTGTTAACTAGATCCAGTGCTAAGGCTCCTCAGTTTATCTTTGTAATTTCTGCAGCTAGTCTGATCTGATCAGCTATAGGGATTCTTATGGTTTTATCTTTTTGTTTGCTAACAGGGACCTGAGTGTGAGTATCGCCACAGTGAGTATGCGCGTATGAACCCAAGGGATTGCTATTATTGGCTGAATGGAAATTGTATGAATCCCAAATGTGGCTTTAGGCATCCTGTAAGTTTGTTTATTTTCTTCCTCAATACAAGTCTCTTCTTTGACATTGCTATTATCAAGTTTGCTTATGTTTATGCTTTTGTTTTCTTGCAGCCTTTGGAGGGATTGTTGGGAAATCAAGGAGGTGCTCATGCTGGTTCTGTGCAGCCATCACATGCAACCGCTCAGAATCCTGGTGTTGCAAAACAGCCGGTTCCATGTGTCTTCTTTCAAAAAGGCATGTGTGTGAAAGGGGATATGTGTTCATTCTTGCACACGCCGAATCCTGCTGCTTATAAGAAACAGCATCCCGTAGAAGCTAAGCCTGCTACTGATCCTCAGATTTCCAAAAAGCCAGCTGAAAATAACACTGGAGAGAAGAAATTTCCTGATGCTAACTTCCCAAAGGTGGTTAAAGCACGTACTGACATATCAGCTGCACCAAGAGTCGCTTCTGCTGGACTAAGGGATAATAGAAGTGTAGAGGGATACGCTCCAAAACATGCGGGCTATGACCCTGTTGTGCAGAGAATAGGTCCGACTCAGTTGCTTCAGAAATATGGGTCTGATGATAATAGTAATTTTCACAATGGTAAGGATGCAGATGACTTAAGAGAGTCATCTCCTGGGTTTGATGTTCTTGTGGCTGGAGATACTGAGTATTATCATGTTGAAGATCGATATGGACGGAGAAGTCAGGAGGGAGGAAACCCAGAGTATGACCCTGATTTCAGTGCAATTGCAGATGGTGATAGAGAAGGATTCCGTGATCAGAGGGAATACAGGTATGCATGGGGCCACCGTCGAGTTTCATCTGAGAGAGGGGATCGTTTGGACAGAAGGGTTTATGCAGAAGATGAGAGATCAGAGAACATACAGGAATCGGATCTGAGATATCGTTTGGCTAAGCAGAGGAAAGGCAATGGTATGAGATCAGTAGGAAGCCATGACTATGCTGCTCCTGAATCTTCTATGGATAGAGGATATAGAGACTCTCGTAGGGACACACATAGGGAAAACTCCATTAGCAGTAGCCGTCTTCAGGGTAGAATTAAGCTTCGTGAGAGAAGCAATGGCGAAGAAGGACACTTCGACAGAAGAAGTGAGAGAGGAAGGGACAGAAGTGAGCTATCATCTCACGGTAGACTCCGAGATAGAATTAAGGGTAGGTTAGAGGAAAATCATAGTGGTATTCAGGAAAGAGGACTCCGGGCTCCATGGGCTAGAAGAAGAGAACTGGAAGAAGAAAGAAAATTAACTCCAATAAGCATTGCAGAAACTAGAAGCAGCAAAGTGGAAAGTAAGCCAGAGCAATCTCTTGGGAAGAGGAAAAGCTTGGAAGAGGATCATCATAGTCATAAGCGATCAGGAGACTCATTTGCAGCTCCGTTGCCTTTCAGTGAGATTCTCAAGAGAAAAAGAGCGGCTGCATCTGGTGGTAGGAGCTACAAGGACGAGACCATATCGAAAGAGGAAGCTGGAGATGAGACCAAACTCATAACAGAAGAGAAAATCGAGGTTGTCTCTGAACCAAACCCTCCCCACGAAGCTGAAGTAGAAGAAGGAACGGTGATGGAGGAAGAAGAAGTCGTTGGGGAGGAAGAAGTGTATGAAGGAAATGAAGAGGAGCAAGCTTATGAAGGCGATGAGCTAAACGGAGAGTACTATTACGAAGAAGGATATGAAGAAGAGGGAGGAGAATACGCCTATGAAGAAGGTGAAGAAGTAGTTTACGCTGCTGAGGAAGGAGAAGAAGAGGCAACAGAAGGAGGTGAAGCTGAGGGTGAAGAAGACATTGAGGAGAAGACCGTTGAGATGTTGTCATAAAAGAAAGAGATATAACACACACACAAAAAAGCGTTTGCTCCTTTCCTCTCTTAGCTTAATGCAGAATGGAGAGAAGTCGTCGAGCAAATAATATGCAAAAGTCAGCTTTTATCTTCTTTGGCTTGGCACTGAGATTTTTAGTCGCCTTTTTTTACGTATTATGATTTCTTAAATTGTAACTGTAGAAGAAAGAAAAGAAACTATGGTACAAGTACAACATAATATTTCTGATTTTTTTTTTGTTTTCTAATCTGTTTTGATGATATATGATTTTTTCCTCAAATTAAGAGGAAATTCCAGGGAATAACTTGTGACGAAGACTGTTAGCTTTTAAGTTTTAACTCCTTTCTGTTATTGTTTTTACACTTTGAAAAAAATGAATTTTGTAATCCCACTTTAGCATTATTGTTTTTTGCACTTTGCAAAACATGAGTAATTGTGTATTCCACCAATCAACTTTACGTATTTACGAATTGATATCAGAAAATAAAATAAATAAACAGATACTGTACCTTTTTTTTTTCCCTCAAAACTAATTCTAAATGGCATTTTTTTGTAAATACAAAAAATTAAATCAGGGTCAAAAGTCATTTGCAAACATTATGTGTTGATGGCCAAATCTTTTCTGCAGCTTCTGTCTTGGCTATGTCATGCAGCATGCTAATTCATCCGAGAGATATGTGCTCTCAAAAGTATCTTCTGTGGCTAGAATTTTGTTTACAGCGAGATGATTGATGCCTGTTGTCCTTGACCAACTGTTGCAAATCGTTGAGGTCTTTCAGTTCTTTGTTTCCACAGTTTTTATGTTTTCACGTTTCGAAATACTCTTATTTCTTATATACATCTTGTAGCTAGGAGAAAATTTTCCAAAGAGCAAACGTTCGAGGAATGCATTCCAGACGGGTTTTCGTCCTTTCCATAATAATCATTTATACCTTACTAATCGTGGAGCTCGACGTCTTACTAATCGTGGAGCTAAAAAATCTCAATAAATTGGTTGTTTCATACCCGCATTTGGCTGAAACGAGTGTCGTCTTCCCAACGGCAACATGATCAGCCGGCAACATCAGGGAGATAATAAAATCGGTTGTGTTTTCCTTGTCTTCGAAGCTTTTATTTTTCGTTTCTGCCTTTGTTTCAAGATACTCGTTTGGACTTTTTTTTTTCGTTTTGTTTGTTAAAACAATGGTTATTTATTTATTTTTAGATTACTTGATCCTAATGTTATTTTTATATCTTTATGAGGAAAATCACATTTTAAACTTTCAAAGTGTCACTGAGTAGCACTTTAAACCTCGAGAGAATTTCACTAACACTATAAACCTTTAAAATAATTTTACTAACATTTTGAACCTTTAAAATGATTTTACTAACACTTTAAACCTTGAAACTGACTTTCATGTTTATACTGCCATAAAAAATAACGGAATAATAATATCTGTCAATGCAAAATAGTTAAACTATGGTGGTTTAATTTAAATTTTAATTAGTTTTAGTTTTTATAAATAAAAAAAGAGAAAAATATAAATTTGTATTCATATTTATTGTAGACACGTTACTCTTCACATTATTAATCCTTTTAATAAATGTATCTCCTTTGAATTATGATTCAAACCGATTGACTTCTCATTGGAAACAATGAATCTTCTAAATATGTTGTTGTCTTCAGTTTTACATTTATCAAATGTTTTAACCTTACCTCTAATTCTTCATTTTTTTGCTTTGATATATATATATATATATATATATTGTTTTTTTTTATCAATCGTAATATATAGTTAAATAAAATTTAATTAAATAAACTAGCATAGCTTAACTATTTCATGTTGACGGATTTTATTGTTTCGTCATCTTTAACGGCGGTGCAAACATGAAAGTTAGTTTTAAGGTTTAAAGTGTTAATAAAATCATTTAAATGTTTATAGTGTTAGTGAAATAATCTCAAGGTTTAAAGTGCTACTCAGTGACACTTTGAANGAGATGAAAAAAACTGAGGTAAAGTACACTAAACATAGCTACTTAAGTTTCAAGTCATGATTGTGAACAAACTTGGTAAAAACTTGAGTTATGATTGGTGGAATTCTTGATATTGTAGGTGGAAGTTGAGAGGATTAAAGGACAAGCGCAAGACCGGTTGATGAAGAAACTAGCTGCAATCGAGCGCAAAGCAGAGGAGAAGCGAGCAGCAGCTGAAGCAAAGAAAGATCGTCAGGCAGCTAAAACAGAGAAACAAGCTGAACAAATCAGAAGAACAGGCAAAGTACCTTCATTGTTGTTCTCTTGCTTTAGCTTTTGTTCTTAATAACATATAATCCAATCCTTAATGTGGTGTTTGTTAATTCTCAAGAACTATCTTTCTATCATTTGTATAATAAAAGCTTTTTAAAACTACTTTCTTGTGAACTTTTTTAGTTGCTTCGTGTGAACTCAAGTTTTACCAAGTTTGTTCACAAATCGTGATGATTCGGTTTTACCAACTTGAGTTATGATGGTGGAAACCGAGTAATTCGATTAAAAATTTCGGTTTGCAGAGAGGGTTTGGTTTAAATCGAATTATTCGGTTCAATAAAGTCCTTACCAAATTGATTGGCAAGGCTTTGATTTTGGTATGGAATTTGGATTGAATTTTTGGTTCGATTTCAGCAAATTAGTCTTTTCATTACCAATTTTTGATCTACCAACCGGGTTTACAATTACTTCATACTCGGTCCAAGTTCGGTTTAGATACCTTATCATTTTGTCTGTTTCACAAATCACAACATTCCAAAGTCGCTGTATCAACCAGAAAGTTTATAATCTCTCTAGTTCATTTATATGGCTAACGAACGAACGAACGAGTAAGATACTACCACGTGTCAGTATTTGATTGATACACAATATACTAAACCGAACTTCATCTATTGATTGATGATACTAATACTTCCCATCACAAAAGGAACAAAAAAAAAAAAAAACTTTTAGGCTTTTAGATTTTTAAAGGGCACAAACACAGAGTCGCAAGGTTCTCTCTGGTTCGCTCTTTGTGGCGGCTCGTCTTCTTCTTCTTCTTCCACGGAGACTCTCTCTGATCGGTGAATCTCACGCTTTAGAGGGTTTCGATCTGAAACCTTGCGATCTACTAGATAGAGAGATTTATCCAAGTAATAATAATAATGTTTGCGCCTGCGACTCAACCGCAACAGCATCAACAGCCGCAGCAGCAGAAGCGGAAGCAATCGGAGACTGTTTCATCTGCTGAGGAAGAAGCTTTGAAGTGGAACACCGATTGTGTTTACTTCCTTGCTTCTCCTTTAACCTGCAAGAAGGTATAATTGATCTTGATTGTGTTTTCGTCTTTTAGATCTTATCCAGTTTCTGCTTCGATTAGGGTTTTGGATTTGAGATCTCAAGTTTCATTAATTCGATTTCGTGTTCCTTCGTAGTTTTGTGTCCCTCGAAGCTTAATACGTACTTCGTGATTTCGAACTTAGATCTGGTGATTTCGAACTTCGTGAATCCAAGTATGCTTGTTTCTTAGGGCTTCTTGTTAACTAGATCCAGTGCTAAGGCTCCTCAGTTTATCTTTGTAATTTCTGCAGCTAGTCTGATCTGATCAGCTATAGGGATTCTTATGGTTTTATCTTTTTGTTTGCTAACAGGGACCTGAGTGTGAGTATCGCCACAGTGAGTATGCGCGTATGAACCCAAGGGATTGCTATTATTGGCTGAATGGAAATTGTATGAATCCCAAATGTGGCTTTAGGCATCCTGTAAGTTTGTTTATTTTCTTCCTCAATACAAGTCTCTTCTTTGACATTGCTATTATCAAGTTTGCTTATGTTTATGCTTTTGTTTTCTTGCAGCCTTTGGAGGGATTGTTGGGAAATCAAGGAGGTGCTCATGCTGGTTCTGTGCAGCCATCACATGCAACCGCTCAGAATCCTGGTGTTGCAAAACAGCCGGTTCCATGTGTCTTCTTTCAAAAAGGCATGTGTGTGAAAGGGGATATGTGTTCATTCTTGCACACGCCGAATCCTGCTGCTTATAAGAAACAGCATCCCGTAGAAGCTAAGCCTGCTACTGATCCTCAGATTTCCAAAAAGCCAGCTGAAAATAACACTGGAGAGAAGAAATTTCCTGATGCTAACTTCCCAAAGGTGGTTAAAGCACGTACTGACATATCAGCTGCACCAAGAGTCGCTTCTGCTGGACTAAGGGATAATAGAAGTGTAGAGGGATACGCTCCAAAACATGCGGGCTATGACCCTGTTGTGCAGAGAATAGGTCCGACTCAGTTGCTTCAGAAATATGGGTCTGATGATAATAGTAATTTTCACAATGGTAAGGATGCAGATGACTTAAGAGAGTCATCTCCTGGGTTTGATGTTCTTGTGGCTGGAGATACTGAGTATTATCATGTTGAAGATCGATATGGACGGAGAAGTCAGGAGGGAGGAAACCCAGAGTATGACCCTGATTTCAGTGCAATTGCAGATGGTGATAGAGAAGGATTCCGTGATCAGAGGGAATACAGGTATGCATGGGGCCACCGTCGAGTTTCATCTGAGAGAGGGGATCGTTTGGACAGAAGGGTTTATGCAGAAGATGAGAGATCAGAGAACATACAGGAATCGGATCTGAGATATCGTTTGGCTAAGCAGAGGAAAGGCAATGGTATGAGATCAGTAGGAAGCCATGACTATGCTGCTCCTGAATCTTCTATGGATAGAGGATATAGAGACTCTCGTAGGGACACACATAGGGAAAACTCCATTAGCAGTAGCCGTCTTCAGGGTAGAATTAAGCTTCGTGAGAGAAGCAATGGCGAAGAAGGACACTTCGACAGAAGAAGTGAGAGAGGAAGGGACAGAAGTGAGCTATCATCTCACGGTAGACTCCGAGATAGAATTAAGGGTAGGTTAGAGGAAAATCATAGTGGTATTCAGGAAAGAGGACTCCGGGCTCCATGGGCTAGAAGAAGAGAACTGGAAGAAGAAAGAAAATTAACTCCAATAAGCATTGCAGAAACTAGAAGCAGCAAAGTGGAAAGTAAGCCAGAGCAATCTCTTGGGAAGAGGAAAAGCTTGGAAGAGGATCATCATAGTCATAAGCGATCAGGAGACTCATTTGCAGCTCCGTTGCCTTTCAGTGAGATTCTCAAGAGAAAAAGAGCGGCTGCATCTGGTGGTAGGAGCTACAAGGACGAGACCATATCGAAAGAGGAAGCTGGAGATGAGACCAAACTCATAACAGAAGAGAAAATCGAGGTTGTCTCTGAACCAAACCCTCCCCACGAAGCTGAAGTAGAAGAAGGAACGGTGATGGAGGAAGAAGAAGTCGTTGGGGAGGAAGAAGTGTATGAAGGAAATGAAGAGGAGCAAGCTTATGAAGGCGATGAGCTAAACGGAGAGTACTATTACGAAGAAGGATATGAAGAAGAGGGAGGAGAATACGCCTATGAAGAAGGTGAAGAAGTAGTTTACGCTGCTGAGGAAGGAGAAGAAGAGGCAACAGAAGGAGGTGAAGCTGAGGGTGAAGAAGACATTGAGGAGAAGACCGTTGAGATGTTGTCATAAAAGAAAGAGATATAACACACACACAAAAAAGCGTTTGCTCCTTTCCTCTCTTAGCTTAATGCAGAATGGAGAGAAGTCGTCGAGCAAATAATATGCAAAAGTCAGCTTTTATCTTCTTTGGCTTGGCACTGAGATTTTTAGTCGCCTTTTTTTACGTATTATGATTTCTTAAATTGTAACTGTAGAAGAAAGAAAAGAAACTATGGTACAAGTACAACATAATATTTCTGATTTTTTTTTTGTTTTCTAATCTGTTTTGATGATATATGATTTTTTCCTCAAATTAAGAGGAAATTCCAGGGAATAACTTGTGACGAAGACTGTTAGCTTTTAAGTTTTAACTCCTTTCTGTTATTGTTTTTACACTTTGAAAAAAATGAATTTTGTAATCCCACTTTAGCATTATTGTTTTTTGCACTTTGCAAAACATGAGTAATTGTGTATTCCACCAATCAACTTTACGTATTTACGAATTGATATCAGAAAATAAAATAAATAAACAGATACTGTACCTTTTTTTTTTCCCTCAAAACTAATTCTAAATGGCATTTTTTTGTAAATACAAAAAATTAAATCAGGGTCAAAAGTCATTTGCAAACATTATGTGTTGATGGCCAAATCTTTTCTGCAGCTTCTGTCTTGGCTATGTCATGCAGCATGCTAATTCATCCGAGAGATATGTGCTCTCAAAAGTATCTTCTGTGGCTAGAATTTTGTTTACAGCGAGATGATTGATGCCTGTTGTCCTTGACCAACTGTTGCAAATCGTTGAGGTCTTTCAGTTCTTTGTTTCCACAGTTTTTATGTTTTCACGTTTCGAAATACTCTTATTTCTTATATACATCTTGTAGCTAGGAGAAAATTTTCCAAAGAGCAAACGTTCGAGGAATGCATTCCAGACGGGTTTTCGTCCTTTCCATAATAATCATTTATACCTTACTAATCGTGGAGCTCGACGTCTTACTAATCGTGGAGCTAAAAAATCTCAATAAATTGGTTGTTTCATACCCGCATTTGGCTGAAACGAGTGTCGTCTTCCCAACGGCAACATGATCAGCCGGCAACATCAGGGAGATAATAAAATCGGTTGTGTTTTCCTTGTCTTCGAAGCTTTTATTTTTCGTTTCTGCCTTTGTTTCAAGATACTCGTTTGGACTTTTTTTTTTCGTTTTGTTTGTTAAAACAATGGTTATTTATTTATTTTTAGATTACTTGATCCTAATGTTATTTTTATATCTTTATGAGGAAAATCACATTTTAAACTTTCAAAGTGTCACTGAGTAGCACTTTAAACCTCGAGAGAATTTCACTAACACTATAAACCTTTAAAATAATTTTACTAACATTTTGAACCTTTAAAATGATTTTACTAACACTTTAAACCTTGAAACTGACTTTCATGTTTATACTGCCATAAAAAATAACGGAATAATAATATCTGTCAATGCAAAATAGTTAAACTATGGTGGTTTAATTTAAATTTTAATTAGTTTTAGTTTTTATAAATAAAAAAAGAGAAAAATATAAATTTGTATTCATATTTATTGTAGACACGTTACTCTTCACATTATTAATCCTTTTAATAAATGTATCTCCTTTGAATTATGATTCAAACCGATTGACTTCTCATTGGAAACAATGAATCTTCTAAATATGTTGTTGTCTTCAGTTTTACATTTATCAAATGTTTTAACCTTACCTCTAATTCTTCATTTTTTTGCTTTGATATATATATATATATATATATATTGTTTTTTTTTATCAATCGTAATATATAGTTAAATAAAATTTAATTAAATAAACTAGCATAGCTTAACTATTTCATGTTGACGGATTTTATTGTTTCGTCATCTTTAACGGCGGTGCAAACATGAAAGTTAGTTTTAAGGTTTAAAGTGTTAATAAAATCATTTAAATGTTTATAGTGTTAGTGAAATAATCTCAAGGTTTAAAGTGCTACTCAGTGACACTTTGAAGGTTTAAAATGTGATTTCCCTATCTTTACTAGATTAAGATCCTTATGATGTGTGGGTTTTAAAATTTTTCAATATAATTACATTTGAAAATAATATTTTCAAAAGATACAGAAAGAACAGCTATTTTATAAATAAAGAAACATCAAATGGCTTTAACTGCAAAAAAAAATGCAAAAATCAAAAGAAGACCAAGAACTTGAATCAGGGATTTTGGGTGGAAGGCCAAGAACTTGTTAATCAATTAGGAAGACTTTATGGAAAGAGGAATAAGAAGATGGCAGCAACGTTGTTGAATAAATCGTCCAATGAAAATGCTTTTCAGCCCACACTGTATATATTTGAATGAAGAACTGCGAATCATATTTTTGGCACCTCGAAAAAGCGACGATTCAGGATAACAGGACGAAACTAATGTAATTATTTTTCTCGCAAACATTAAATAACATGTTCTTAATGGTTTTCACGGTTTTTCTTGCTATTAAAAGTTTGAGACTAGCGAAATCTTTAACTAACCTTCATATTAAATCAGAAATATCCTTTAGGTTTTTTTTAATCCAATTATGGGTTCCAAAGTTCCAAAGTTCCAATAATAAGAAAAAGAAAAAAAACGTGTGGAAAGCGGTTAGGATCTAAGCAGCCCTTTAACAAAAACCAAAGAAGGAAACAGTTAGGATCAAAGGAGGTAAATGAGCTGTGAATGAGATTTCGAGAAAAGGACAGCAATTTTGTTGAAATTTTTGCAATTGGCTTTCTTCCGTCGTGTCCAATTAGTCCAAGAAGATGAGATTGCCTGAATATGACACAACACGTAATTGAGCTGGGATTGATCTCTTGGTTGGTATCTAATGGGAACATGGATTATTAGCAGGAAATGAAGATATTTACGGCCTTTTTGTCTTAAACATATATAGACCAACCGTCTTTATGCTCGTTCAATCTTAAACCTAGTATTTTATTAACGTAACTATAACATAATAGTACTTGTATTTTGTCTAAAGCCTAAAGGGATACGAATATATACAACATATAATTTTTATGTCATCATACAAGAAACATAATATAAAGTCTTTAAATATCATTAGTTTTGCTACTTTAGCCCAAAACGTATACGACTATACGATTTCGTCACGACTGTTCGCGTCCTTACTTACGTATGTGAACGTAATCTATTGGGACCGGCGTTTGATCGCAATTGAAACCTTTGATTTTTTTTTCGTGGCAAGTTGATGTCTCCACTGACAAGAATTAATAACCCATGATGGCTAGAATTTGGAGCTGCAAAATAATTAAAAATGTCATTTTTTTTTTCTACTTTAACTACCCTTACATATAAATATATATGTATATATACTAGATTTATAACCGGCGCGTGAAGATGAGACTATACTTTTTTAATATTAATACGAATTATTGAATATTAAAAAAATCTAAATCTACATAGTTGTTAAATTTATTTTATTAAGCGATACATAACTTTTCTATTTTTTTTTAACATTTTTCACAATTAATTCTTTATTTATTTTTCGGTATACACTCATCATCTTTTGCATATGTTCTTTTTTTTCACATTCTATTATCTCACTTATAATATATTGATTATGAAGACATATCATAATTCATAACTATTTTTTCATCTTTCAATATTTTTTTATCGGTTAAGTGGTTATTACTTACTAACGTAGACGTTAAAAAATCTTAGAGAATATACCTAACCTTTGTCGCGAAGTTTTTTGAAAATGTTGTACTACACGTAAATTTTGCTTCCTATTAATGAATCTCATAATTGTAATCATTTCTATCCATAAGCATAATTGTACTCATTTCTATCCATAAGCATCATATTATTACATCAAATATTATATTTTATCTTAACTGTTTTGACAAAAGAAAAGTTATGTTCACATATATAATTTTCCTACATTAAAATATGTATAGTCTACTTTTTTTTTTGAATAACAAACATGTATATCTACTATATTTCTATATATTGTTCTTTTATTTTGATTCTCTTAAGCTACAAACTCATAAGATTACTCTAGCTTTTAAATATGTGTATTTATCCAAAAAATAGAAATTTTTAAATTTAACTAAAATTCTACATTCTACCACTACTATTATAATTGTTTATATTACAAAGAAGAAGAGAATAAGGAAACATATACTTGCATACATGTAATTGTAATAGTTTAGGATCAACTATTGGACTCATTAAATTTCAAAGTATCTTAATAATTTTTTTAACTTAACATTTTTCAAAATTTGTAATAAAAGAATTCTTAAGCAACTTTGTTAATGACCAACCAATGGAGATGGTCTTATAATTGATATCTGTTTAACTAATGATCAATGACACGACTTGTGCATTCTCTGTTCTCCGTAATTATGATGAGTTATTTTATTGTGTTTGTATATATATATATTTCTCTTGATGTAGTAAAGATTCTCTATTATTATCTTTAATTTTGTTTGATGGGAGTATATTGTAGAAATATATATAGGATTTAGGAAATTTATTATTTTTAGACAAAATCATAAAAAGGATTCCGTGATCAGCATTTTGATCCATATGAGCAGAGGGAAGATAGGTGCTACGATTTTGAGATTCCGTGATCAGCGTTTTGATCCATATGAGCAGAGTGAAGACATGTGCTATGATTTTGAAGGAACTGTTTTGCATTGACGGATATTATTATTCCGTTTTTAGTCAGTTTCAAAGTTTAAAATGTTAGTAAAATCATTTTAAAAGTTCAAATTGTTAGTAAAATTATTTTAAAGGTTTATAGTGTTAGTGAAATTCTCTCGAGGTTTAAAATGCTACTCAGTGACAATTTGAAGGTTTAAAATGTGATTTCCCCAGTAAAGATATAAAGATAACATTAGGATCAAGTAATCTAAAAATAGATAAATAACCATTGTTTTAACAAACAAAACGAAAAAAAAAAGTCCAAACTAGTATCTTGAAACAAAGGCAGAAACGAAAAATAAAAGTTTTGAAGACAAGGAAAACACAACCGATTTTATTATCTCCCTGATGCTGCCGGCTGATCATGTTGCCGTTGGGAAGACGACACTCGTTTCACACCTAAAATAGTCGGAGTTCCTTCTCAAGTATTTTCCATAAGGTTCATCAAATATATAAAGTCAATACTAAAACAGAACTTATACCACTTAACGACAAAAAACCATATTGCTAAATGCTTATCAGATCTTATAGCAAAACTGGGTAATGGAGAACTTTGTTTACCCTTGGAGGAAAAATATTGCTTACTAACGTGTTGTATTGATAGAAGCACATTCTAAATTATTACCTAATTATTTCTACCAAAAAAATAAGATATTACCCATTTATAAGCAAAGTAAAATAAATTAATTTCAAAGATACTGAATAATTAGTAGATTAAGCCAAANGTCTTCAGGGTAGAATTAAGCTTCGTGAGAGAAGCAATGGCGAAGAAGGACACTTCGACAGAAGAAGTGAGAGAGGAAGGGACAGAAGTGAGCTATCATCTCACGGTAGACTCCGAGATAGAATTAAGGGTAGGTTAGAGGAAAATNAAAAAAAAAAAAAAAACAAGTGGAAAGAAGCGGGAATCTTAATTTCTTTTCCCACATATGTTAAATAATATACTCCAAACTAATAAGATTAGTTTATCCTACTATATTAATTGAGAAATACAAATATGAAACTAATCTTAAAAAGTGTAAAAATTCTTTTTCTAATTAATTATGGACGAAAATTATTATTTATTATTTAAAATATATAACCAATAAGAATTTTTAAAACTAAGATTTTCTATCCAAGTAGATAATATGATTATTTTTAAATTATGTTTGGAAGATTTTGTCAAGATTTTAAATTACGTTTCTCCTATCATATTTTATTTTTATTTTATTTAAAAATTGTTTTGAATTATCATATAATACTTATGATTAATAAATATGTAAAAACATTTCTGCATATGTTGTGATTTAAATTTTTAAAATCAAAGTTATATTACTCAATCTATGAAGAAAAAATATGTATTTTAATTTTTACATTGGCGGATTGGTAAAACTAAATTTATGTGGCTGATAAATTCATAAATTTTATTTACTCACAATTACAATATTATAATTACTACTTCAAAATGTTTTACAAAATAATGATTCAAATAATACAAACAAGCAATATAAAACTGTATTATACATCAAACAAATTAAAAACCATAATATTCTAAAATAATTAGTAATCAAAAAGATATATATAGATTTACCGAACAATTACAATATTAAAGATAAATACTATCTTAAACAAAATAAATTTTTAAAAGAAATATAATAATAAGTTTATTATTATTATTATATTTTTATTATTAGAAAAGATATTGATCTGTACTGTATTGATCTGTACTGTACAGCACGGGATATCTTCACGGGATATCTTCTAGTTTGAACGTAAATGTTGAATTTGTATAATTATCCAAATGACTGACGAGAAAAAATGTTGGCTTAAAGGAAAAGGCGTATGGCTTTCGTGTATATATGAATTTTCAGACATATTATATATGATTATTGTTATACATGTTGATAGATTTAGTATTATATGTAATCATATATGTATATATGATTATATTAGAGTATTAGACAATAGTGAATTATATATAATTATATATACATATTATATAGTTTGAGGCGAATAACTTTTGTGACTTTTACGTAACACCTTGCAGAACAATTGCTACTTCTAGCTCTCCAAAATCAAAGTTGGAGTTACTGTTTCGTTTATAACTATTTATGTAGAACAAAAGGAATATTCATCATATGTTACAAGTTACAAACTTACAACTGAATCTTCTGTTACATGTATTTTCATGTATTATTATTTACTTGGATAATGATGAACATCACTATAATAATATTCCTTTTCTCCACTACTAACCAATTTATAAAGAATTGAGCACATAATATACTAATCACATGTACCAAACTTAATGTTTTGCAATCAAATTAATATATTAGATATAGTATATATTTATAAATTTAATAATAGTTTTGTCTAAACTGGACTAAACCAACTAAACCAAAGAAGGAGCAAATGGACCACTGATACTCACCTATGTTGTCTTCTCACCAAAATTTGGGTTCGAACCCGGTCCCTCTCAATGAGAAGCGTATAATTGGTAATGTTGTCAAAAAAACCCAACTAAACCGAAAAACAGTTCTAATTTAGACTCATATATCAATATAAAAAAATACATATCAAATCCAATAATCTAATGTCAACCTCAATGTTATATATTAACATAATTTTTATGGAAAAAAATGTTGCAAAAGAGTTATAAATTGTTGTATATATAGTGACAAAGGTGTCACATATCCTGCCACATATTATAATTTTCTTGCAAAATAGCGACAACTAATAATCGTTAAATATTTTTTACAAATTTTGCAGGACCTTTTTGTATGGTGTAATAATATTGCTAATTTGTAACGAAAAATGCAACAAACAGGTTTGTCATTAGTTTGCAATAAATTTGTGATAAATTGTGACATACATTCAATCATTGCAAAATGTAGCAGAATTTGTTACATAACGAATACAATTATAGCAAAAATATTGTTGCAATAGCACTACTTTCTTGTAGTGTATAAGGGATTAGCTAAAATCATAGAACCACACACCTCAAGATGTATTGATAATAACAGGGATAACAGCTTCAATAAGAGTGTCAAGGAATTGGAAGACGCATGACATAAGACCTATTTGTTGTACCGTGAAATTAAGGGGAGAAAAGTTTCCTCGGGTGCACTTTGCAAACGTGTGATATCCAAAAGTGATGGAGGAGCTTTTAAAATCTTCAGGAAATTGATCTGAGGCGTGTGAGGAATGGTGCGAAGCATTTAGCGAGGATAGAGGTGAACAACAAAAAAGCAAGAGAAGGATAGAAATGCCTTATACAACCAACGCCGGATTATGTTGTATGTTCCTTCTTCATCTTCCTTTTATTCTTGGCAGTTTTTATGGAGATTAAACTTATATTTGTTATTTTTTAGGGTATCTAGCATAGAAAGGAAAGAGGAAAACATAGTAGGAGATGACAATTGCTAATTTAGGGCATTATCTGACCAACGATATGATGATCAACATTATTATAAGTATATTAGGGAAGAGGTTATCCAACACGTAAAATCATTTGACAAGTGATTTAGAAATACTATTTATTATTAAATTCAGTTTTAAGAGAAATTGACTCAGTTTATTGTTGCAGCTGAGAGCAAATAGTGCTAGGTACCGTCCTTTTGTTGAAAGTGATTATGAAGAATATGTAATAAATATGGCAAGATATGATGATAATAGTTACATATTTATTTGTGTTGTTAAATTATGCATGCTTATTCATTTTGTAAATGTTGAACAACAGAGATCGCGTATGGGGAAAGAATATAACCCTAACTGCTGCAGCATGAAGGGTATGTTTTTAATATCACGTATCATGGTTTTCTTTTAGTATCTTCCTTTTAATGATAAAATCATTGTTTCTTTTTTGTCCAGTTTGGTGTAGGAGGAATACTGTTGGTAACAACAGTATCAAAGAGTGGTTTTTTGTCTATCCGGCCGGATGGTGTNTTTGTACATCACATTTTATACATAATATTTTTATAAAAAGAAATTGAATATTATTTTTGTACATTATATTTTTATAATTTATATTCATTTTATTTTTTTCATTAATCATATTTTAAAATCAAATTTTTGAACACTAGTATAACTTGTTGGTTTTTCGTTTTTTCAAAAGAAAAAAAAAATTGTGGGTTTTTTGAAATATATAGTACGGGACAAACAATGTTTTTTTTTTTTCCTTTGAATGTAAAAATGGTTTAGTCGTGTGTGTATGAGGATTGACTTTTGTTTTCCCTTTTTTATTTTTATTTTTTATTTTATTTCATTTTTTTGTTTGTTAAGTAATCTTGGGCTTTTGGTAATTTAATCAAAATATTGTGTCATACTAGTAATGACCTAGAGGGAGTCAATCAAGCAATTTTTCTTCAAATTTGAGTTAATCTGGTCTATTTTCACAAATTAACAATGGCTGCTTAAATAACTTTTTTGCTTAAAAATAGAAAAGGGTTAAGGAAATTAAGACAAGTAACTCATATAATCGTTTCCTTTCTCATTCTCTCCGGCTTCGGCTTTGGTTTTCGATTCGTCTTCTTCAGTTCTTCTTCTTCTTTCTACTCGAAAACAAAAACTTGTTGAATCTCCAAATCTCCAGTATCGAGAGCGATGGTGAGTACTGGTACGGGAATCAAGCGCCGTTTCCCACCGTCAACGGCAAAAGTTCATAAGATTTTGGTGGAGATAGCTAATGAGATATCTGAGGACGAATCAGGCTTCATCACACCCGGGAAAAAGCTACTCAAATCTATTGACAAAGTAGAGAAGATTATGATGAAGGAGATCGAGAAACTGAAGAGCACTCCTCTAGCAAAAACGGAAGAGCGGGAGAAGAAGGTACTTTATTGTCAATGCGATGATGATCCACGCGTCTTCTCATCTATTATTAAAATCTTTTTCTGGGTTTGATTTATAGAATTTAAGAAAGATTTGAAAGACAAACTATAAGAATAACTTTCTTATTGCTTAAGAAAAATAACTAAAAAACTTAAGCTCTCTAACAAACCTCTCTTTCTCTCAAAGCTTATATCTATTAGGTTATGCTACATCTTAGCATCTCGTTATATATAAAACTCTCAAGTATATTTTCCTAAACTTAAATGGAAAACTTCTTATTCAATTACATTTAGATATCTCCTAAATATAATCTCCAATTTCCATTTCTCTTTGGTTAGCTTGATCTCCAAGCTTACTTCAAACTTACTCCAACATTCTCCCTTCTAAGTTTGAAGTCTTCTTCTCCAATATCTTTAACACCAATGAGCTCCCTCATTTCCTTGTACTTGATCCTTCCAAGGGCTTTTGTCAAGATGTCCGCCTTTTGTTCTTCTCCGGGAACATGCTCAACCTCAACTTGTCCGTTCTCTACACACTCACGTATGAAGTGATATCTCGTGTGTATGTGTTTACTCCGACCGTGGAACACCGGGTTTTCAGTGAGAGCAATTGCCGATTGATTATCTATTCGAATTACCACCTTCTCACTTTGTGTCCTGGTGATTTCACTAAGTAACTCCTGAAGCCATATCGCTTGCCTAGCAGCTTCAGTTGCCGCCATAAACTCCGCCTCACAAGATGATAAGGCCACCGTTCCTTGCTTCTGAGAGCACCAAGAGATCAGACTGTTACCGAGATAAAACACATGCCCTGTTGTGCTCTTACCATCATCCGGGTCTACATTGTGACTACTGTCACTATAATCGATCAGACTTGTTCTCTCCGTAGTCGACCTTGTGAATGTTAAACCGAGTGTGGTGGTTCCTCGCAAGTACCTCAGACACTGCTTCATTGCTGCTCCATGAGACTCTTTCGGATTTTGCATGTAGCGGCTCAGAACTCCAACACAAAAGGATAAATCAGGCCTCGTGTGAAGCAAGTAACGAAGACATCCCACGCTTTTCCTATAGCTTGTGGCGTCAATGTCTTTCTCCTCAGTCGCCTTTGACAACTTCAAACCAGCCTCCATTGGCGTGTGAACCAGATTACACTTCGAGAGTCCAGCTTCTTCCAATATTTTTAACACATACCGTTCCTGGCTCAATGTTATTCCATCCTTGTGCTGATGCACTTCAATTCCAAGGTAATACGTTAACTTTCCCAAATCACTCATCTCAAACTTTAGTGCCCTCTCCTTCTTGAACTCTTCTATGATCTTAACACTTGTTCCTGAAACGAACAGATCATCGACGTAGACTGCAACAAGAAGAATATCATGGTTCACCCTCTTCCGATAAACCGATGGTTCTTTGGAGCACTTTCTGAAACTCAACTCCTTGAGAACTTCATTTAGTGCTTTATTAAGTTTGTAGACTTTATCTTCACTCCCTTTGACAATAAAACCTTCCGGTTGTGTCACATAAACTGTCTCCTTTAATTCCCCATGAAGAAATGCTGTTTTAACGTCTAGGTGATGTATCTCCCACCCATTTGACGCTGCAAGACTGATAAGAAGACGTATTGTTTCAATTCGAGCCACCGGAGCAAACACATCTTCGAAGTCAATCCCATATCTCTGCACATATCCTTTAGCAACAAGTCTAGCCTTGTATTTGTTTATGCTACCATCTGAGTTCCTCTTAAGCTTAAAAACCCACTTTAGTCCTATTGGCTTTGCTGCAGGTGGAAGGTCAACAAGATCCCAAGTAGAATTCTTTGTAATAGAGTGAATCTCATCCTCACAAGCCTGCATCCATTTCTCCGATTATTTTGCCTCATAGAACCCTTTTGGCTCTTCGTTTATTGCCATTAAGAGGCGTTCTCCTTCTGCTTCAGCCAATAACACATAATCTTTGAGATACTTAAGCTTCGTAGTTGCTCTTGTCGACCTCCTAAGTGCTAGTTGCTGTCCTTGGTTCACTTCTACGACGTTGTCATTCCCACTCTCGCTACTGTCATCTGTTTCACTATCAGATTAGTCTACAGTTATCGGAAGCAAGGGAGGAACCATCTCCTCTGTTCTCTCTGCTTCCTCTGTTCTCGCTGCTTCCTCTGTTCTCGCTTCCCCAGTAAGAGGCTCAGTGTCATAAATACCATGATTTCCAAAGACTTCAAAGCTTATTTTAAACTCTCCAGCTTCTCCTTGCTCCACATTACTTCGACTCCAGTTCCAACCTGTTGCCTCATCAAAAACGACATCCCGACTTACTACTATCTTCTTAGTGTGTGGATCATATAGACGATATGCCTTGGATCCTGGCTCCGTGCTAAGATGAACCAATACTCATGATCTATCGTCCAGTTTCTTCAAGTGTGGAGCTTCAACCTTCGCATATCCGATACAACCGAACACCCTTAGATGATGAATATTCGGCTTCCTGTTTCGAAACATCTCATATGGTGTCTTGTCCTTGATTGACCTTGTAGCAACCCTGTTTAAAAGATATGTGGAGTGCCTCACTGCCTCACCCCACAAATAATTTGGAACACGCATGTGCTTGAGAATGCTCCGGGTCATCTCCATCAAGGTTCTGTTACGTCTTTCGACAACTCCATTCTGTTGTGGAGTATATGGAGCTGTGAGGTGCCGTTTTATCCCAGACTTGTCACAGAAATCATTGAATTCCCTTGAAACAAATTCAACTCCTCTATCTGTCCGGAACACTTGAATTCTTTCTCCTGCTTCTTGCTCCACTAGACTCTTGAATCTCATGAACTTGTTAAGGGCTTCACTCTTCTCTTTCATCAAAGTCGTCCACATGTACCTCGAGTAATCATCGATGAGCACAAAAACATATTTGTTTCCAGCCATTGTGTTTGGTGTTATGGGACCACAAAGATCACCATGTATCAATTCAAGTACTTTCTTTGCTCGATAGGTAGTGAACTGTGGGAACACTTGCCTTGCTGCTTCCCCAATAAACATGATCCACAAAATGTCTTCTCAAAGTTAGTAAGCTGAACTCCTATGACCAGTTCTCTCTGCACCATGGATCTCATATTTTCATGATTGATGTGTCCCAACCTCGCGTGCCATCTGCTCGAGTCGCTTGTTGTTGCTGAGTACAAACATGTTGTGTCTCTTATCCCCATATTCACCTTATAAAGTCGATTCTTTGATCTAATCGCTTTGACGAGCAACTTTCCATCTTGATCGTGCATCGTTAGGTTGTCTCCCCTCATTCTAACATCACAGTCTGCTTCTGTAGCTTGTCCAAGGCTAACGATGTTACTTTTCAATCCATGAATAAAGTAAACATCACTCATTATCCTTGGATCTCCGTTTTGATCAATGAGTTCAATCGAACCTTTTCCTTTGATGTCTATGCGAGAGTTATCTCCAAAACGCACCTTCCCTATAATCGTATTATCAAGTTTGGAAAAGTACCGTCGATCTCCGGTCATGTGATTACTGGCTCCATTGTCGAGATACCAATCATCATCTCTTCCACTATTTGTTTCGTACACACTAGGAACAACTTTCTCTTCGTTCAGATACACTACTTCGTGTATCATAAGCTCATCTGCCTCTGTTGTACTCTTATTATCGGTCTCCTGCACTTCTTGTAACTTCAACAACTGATCTGGACAGTTTGAGGCGAAGTGACCCACTTTGTCACACCGATAGCATGTCACCTTCGAGATGTCTCTTCCACCATTAAATCTTCCTCGACCTCTTCCTCTGCCATAGAAGCACCACCACGTCCTCTGTATCCTCCTGCGAACTCACGGTTCACTGTTGACTCCATGTTTGCATACATAAGCTTGCTCTGATCGTCCTGGGATTCTTCTTTCTCATGAATACGTTCTTCATAGACCTTTAAACGCCCAATGATATCTTCAAAACTTGTCTTCTTAAGATCTAACACTTGTTCAAGCGAAGCCACAATATGTATGAACTTTTTTCGAGGAAGACTCTTAAGGAACTTCTTCACAATTCTTGGTTCTTCAATATCTGCCCCCAAAGCCGCTGATTTGGACGAGATTTCTGATAACTTCCCAGCGAAATCATCAATTGTCTCTGTATCCTTCATCTTCAAGCGATCGAACTCAGCCATCAATGTTTGTAATCTCGCTTCCCTTACTCTATCCGCACCTACATGTCTTGTTTTTATGGCCTCCCAAACTTGTTTTGCAGAATCAAGTTCTCCTACTTGTAACACAAGCGCCTCCGGAATAGATTGGAAAAGCAGAGCTGTGGCCATATCATTCTTCTCGGCATCGTCTGATGTTTCATCGATGATCTCCCAGACCTTGTGTACCTTAAGAAGAATTTTCATCTTCATAGCCCACACCGTGTAGTTAGTTGTAGTTAGGATCGAACACTTGATTGATGAAGACGATCCTCCTCCTCCTTCTTGTAATTTCGCCAGCGTCGTGGTTGTTGACTCTGTTATCTCTCCCATGACGTCTCACAGATCTTATGTGAGGCTCTGATACCAAATATAGAATTTAAGAAAGATTTGAAAGACAAATTATAAGAATAACTCTCTTATTTCTTAAGAAAAATAACTCAAAAACTTAAGCTCTCTCTTACAAACCTTTCTTTCTCTAAAAGCTCACAACTCTTAGGTTATGCTACATCTCCTTATATATAAAACTCCTAAGTATATTTTCCTAAACTTAAATGGAAAATTTCTTATTCTATTACATTTAGATATCTCCTAAATATAATCTTACATTTCCATTTCTATTTGGTTAGCTTGATCTCCAAGCTTACTTGAAGCTTATTCCAACAGGTGTGCTTACTCAAATTTTTTGGGGTTGTCTTTTCAAAGAATTGGACATTACACTTCATTAAGAAGACGATGACTCTAGGAATCCTCGAATACTATCTTCATTAAGAATATTTGAACTCCATTTTGAGCCTTTGTATTGAAAAGTAGAAATTTCCAGCGGACGGTTGATGAATTTGTTTGATGAAATTCACGAAGTCTTAGACCGACTTTTACTTTTTTAAACCGACCTCATAAATATCCCTTAACTCTGAGTTACCCCTATTTTAATTACATAATTACAAAATATTTCTCCTCAATTCTAATATTCTCAATTTTTCACCCATCAATCCGTAAAATTATGTTTTCTCGTAAAAATCACAAAATTATATTTTCCCGCCAAAAATGCAAAAACCAAAAAATTTGTTTTTCCGTCAAAAAATATAATTTCATTTTTAAAATATTTGTTAGATTTTTTATATAACTTAAATATGAAAATAAGCTAAAAATATAACTAAAAGTAACCACTAAAACATCTTCAACACATAATAAATGGATTTTTGGTCTTTTTACATATACTGTATCGAGATGCGAATATCAATTTACAAAACGAACATAATTAAATTCATATATAATTTTTGGACGAATGAACCAAAGACACAAACAAATATTATTTAGATGATATGAATTTTGTTTACAGCGAGATGATTGATGCCTGTTGTCCTTGACCAACTGTTGCGAATCGTTGAGGTCTTTGACATATAACATTTTTTGCAGTTAAAGCCATTTGGTGTTTCTTTATTTATAAAATAGTTGTTATTTCTGTATCTTATGAAAATATTCTTTTCAAATGTAATTATATTGAAAAAATTTAAAACCCACACATTAGGAAATACTATATATATATATATATAATATGATCAAGTAATCTAAAAAATAGATAAATAACCATTGTTTTAACAAACAAAACGAAAAATAAAAAGTCCATCTTGAAAAAAACGAAAAATAAAAGCTTCGAGGACAAAGAAAAAACAACCGATTTTATTATCTCCCTCTCGATGTTGCCGGCTGATCATGTTGCCGTTGGGAAGACAACACTCGTTTCAGCTAGATGCGGGTATATGAAACAACCAATTTATTGAGATTTTTTAGCTCCACAATCAGTAAGACGTCGAGTTCCACGATTAGTAAAATGTAAATGATGATTATGGAAAGGACGAAAACCCGTCCGGAATGCTTTCCTCAAACGTTTGCTCTTTGGAATATCTTCTTCTAGCTACAAGATGTATATACGAAACAAGAGTATTTGGAAACGTGAAAACAGAAAACTGTGGAAACAAGGAACTGAAAGGACTATAGAAAGTGAAACCATTTAGAACGCATAAAAAAAGGAAAAAGAAAATGTATAAATTATTATTAAGAAAAACTTGCCTCCTTTAGGAGGGGCATCGTAACGCCTCCAAACTGTTCTATGACCACGAAGGCCATCGGACAGCCACGGGACGCCACTTGCAGATTTGTACCGAGGTGATCTGGTCGAGGGATNCCAAAGACACAAACAAATATTATTTAGATGATATGAATTTTGTTTACAGCGAGATGATTGATGCCTGTTGTCCTTGACCAACTGTTGCGAATCGTTGAGGTCTTTGACATATAACATTTTTTGCAGTTAAAGCCATTTGGTGTTTCTTTATTTATAAAATAGTTGTTATTTCTGTATCTTATGAAAATATTCTTTTCAAATGTAATTATATTGAAAAAATTTAAAACCCACACATTAGGAAATACTATATATATATATATATAATATGATCAAGTAATCTAAAAAATAGATAAATAACCATTGTTTTAACAAACAAAACGAAAAATAAAAAGTCCATCTTGAAAAAAACGAAAAATAAAAGCTTCGAGGACAAAGAAAAAACAACCGATTTTATTATCTCCCTCTCGATGTTGCCGGCTGATCATGTTGCCGTTGGGAAGACAACACTCGTTTCAGCTAGATGCGGGTATATGAAACAACCAATTTATTGAGATTTTTTAGCTCCACAATCAGTAAGACGTCGAGTTCCACGATTAGTAAAATGTAAATGATGATTATGGAAAGGACGAAAACCCGTCCGGAATGCTTTCCTCAAACGTTTGCTCTTTGGAATATCTTCTTCTAGCTACAAGATGTATATACGAAACAAGAGTATTTGGAAACGTGAAAACAGAAAACTGTGGAAACAAGGAACTGAAAGGACTATAGAAAGTGAAACCATTTAGAACGCATAAAAAAAGGAAAAAGAAAATGTATAAATTATTATTAAGAAAAACTTGCCTCCTTTAGGAGGGGCATCGTAACGCCTCCAAACTGTTCTATGACCACGAAGGCCATCGGACAGCCACGGGACGCCACTTGCAGATTTGTACCGAGGTGATCCGGTCGAGGGACGGAAGCTGCAGACTTCCCGACCGGTCCTCCCTGGCACAACTCCACCCGCAACCGAGGTTACTTAGGCTTTGCAACCCTTGCGGCCTGGTGCGTTGTGTCAGCCCGGACAAGGCCGAGTATCATTTGCAACTTGCCATGTTTTCCCGAAAACCGAATATATTACTTTAACAAAATATTACATTGTAAATAAATCATCAAAGTAATATATAAAGATAGTCGGAAAGTATTATAGTGATTGTTTGAGAAAATACATAGGCTTTTACAAAGAACACAAGGAAAACCCTATCCGGTACCCTAATGTTTGCTCCAGCTCTAGACTCACTTAGGCTTCCCTGCAAGACAAATTAATATCATGAGTAATCTAAGATTACTCAGTGAGCCTGGATACCCCTTTCTCCTAAACAGGATTCTACTTTCCCCAACCCGACTACCCCGGTAAGCAACGAAAAACAAGCAAGTAAAACAAACTTAGCAAGTTATCAAAGCTACGCAACAAAATAATAGCGGAAGCAAATTAAACCACAAACAAGCGAGAGAGATTAGATCAATACGACTCGACTCGACGATCTAGACTCGCTATACTCATCACAAGACGACTAAAGAACACTTTAGACTCATACCTCATACATGACTCGCAAGGACAATCTAGAATAAAACAAGGGACACTTGATATACCCTAGACTCCTTCGCCTATCAACCGAACAAAGACATCTAGAATACTACAAGGATTGCTTGGAATACCCTAGACTCTTTTCACCTAAGGGCCCTCGATAATCTGTTCCGTTCCATACCGTCCTCCATGCCGAGACCACAAAGGTCACCAGCAATGAGCCCGCAATTAAGCTACATCGTCATGTAGCGGTCACGCTAGTAGCTAGTTAGCCGTGACAGTGTCCCGCGTGAGTGGTCGTCGGGAACTCATGCGTGACAACCGCTTTTGGAACAGAGATCGACTCTACTATTCTAGCTAAGACTCGAGAAACAGATTCAAGAGACTAAGCTAAAATAAAACACACAATAATTCAAGCAATGATAGATCAAGCAAACAAGCATGAAATCAAGCAAGAATACAACATGCAATAATCAACAAGGAGCAAGAAACACAAATCATGCAACTTAAGATTATCCTACACGCATACAACCAAATTAAGCAACTTAAGCAAAATTAATGCAACAAGTCCTAGTATGCATGCAAGCGTTTGATTTAACCGTTTAAATCCTTAAATCCAAATTACGCATGCAAGGCCATTTCATTTAAACTTCTTAAATCATCTTAGTCCAATTAAGCATGCAAGTCCATTTGAGTTAACCATTTAAATCCTTTAAAATTCGTTTAAGCATTTAAGGTAACCTCACACGAATTTATGCAATAATATTCCAAATGAACTTTACTAAGTTAAACATGCATGCAATCCTCTTAACCAAATTTTAAGTGTTCCATCTTACTTAAAATGCATCAAAATTCATTCGCATGGTGATTCATGTTAGATGTGCATTTAAACATTTCACTAGTATGAATCCTACCATATTACGCATGCATCCAATTTAAACTAATTTTTACATGCATCTATCCTACATGCATTACCGCAGAACTCACCTTTTCACGCGTCGATGTTTACCGGACTTCACCGCACCACTTGATCAGAAAATCTTCGCGTCAACAGCTTTCCGCTTCTTCGTCTGCTTCGTTCCGCAACTAACTTCGTTTCTCGGCTTCACTTTACCGCAAACCATGTTTCGCTCTCGACCTTCTTCGATCGCAAAATACGTCTTGCTCTCGGTCTTTCTTTCTCGACACTATCTCCGGTTCTTTTCGACGATCTCTTCGACAAAACTCCGTCCTTTTTCGATGGGTTCCTCGACAGGATCTCCTTCTTCTTCTCAATAAATCCTTCGACAAGACTCCTTTTCTTTGACGTCTCGTTCTCGACACAAACTCCTTCTCTCCTCGGTCTTCTCTCGACGTAAACGTTTATGATCTCTTTCTCGATCTCTCCCTCGGTCTCCTTCGACAATTTCTCTCGGTAAACTCTCTTGGTCTCTCTCGACTTTGAGAGAGAAACAAGACTTTGTGTTTTAGCAAAATGAGAGAAATGAGCAAAGTGAGCAAATGAAGTCTCACACTCTCTATTTATAAGCTCGAACTTTTCCTCTTCTCCCTTAGTGCATTTTGACAAGTGGCTAGCTCATGACTTGCATGTTGAGCGTGATTAACACCCCCCCAATCGTTAATCGCCATTAAGCCCACTAACTCCACTCTATTAGTGCATGTAAATCATTTTATTAGTGCATGAGCATGCATGAAATCTGATTGGTCAGATTTTGAGAAAATAAAAATTTTATTTTTCTCGGCCAAACTCGTCTCTCGGTCGACGTTCCTCGGCATTCCTCGTCTCTCGTCCGACGTTTCTCGGTACAACCCGTCTCTCGGTCGACGTTTCTCGACAACACCCGTCTCTCGGTATTTCTTCGACAACTATTCTCGACTCCTCGGACAATTTTTCTCGACCATCCCCAGGCTTCTCGATTTTCTTCGGTCATCTTGATCTCTTCCCGGACATTACCCGAACATCTCTTGGACGTCTCGGTATTCTTCCTTGGTATTTACCCGACTCTTCCGCGGATGCCGTTTCCGCATAAACCGATAATTTTGATCGATTTTAAGGCCTCGATCTCACCTCCGGTCACTCCAGTCTTGGCTTGGCCATTACTCGACTCACGAATATTTTCTCGGACTTCTTCTGGTCGTTCTTCTTTGTTTTATATCTTCTTTCTTTTTGAGTCTTTCCCGGGTCATTTCCTTGAATTTTTATTTTAGGATTTTTACCCTTGGTGAGGGTCATTACACGCATGCTTCGCTCTAGCTCCAATGATCGAAGATTCTCATGAATACAAGACTCCTGCTTGACAAGGAGTGGAAAAAGCTTTAAACATATTATTTGCTCAAATGGTTAGAAAAAATGAAACAATGTATTGAGAGAGAATGCTTACTTCCCATGCATGTTCAATAGTTGAGAGATGCTTCATGAAATCATCAAGGCTCTTGGAATCAAAAAGGCACGTTTCGCAATCAAACATTCCAGTAGATTCACGTTCACCCCTTTGACTAGTGCACCTCTGAAGAACGTGTCTTCTTGTCTCTGAAACTATGGAACAAACTATATATATATAGCTCAGAAACAACGTAATGAGATTTCAACAGTACGTAGTAGATGACGAGAGGAGGACAAATAAACACCTGCCAGTAAGCTTTCCCAGAGCCACTCTGCAGAGGTGACCAAGGCTAACATTTTGTCAGGCCTAAATGAATAAGCCAGGAACATGTTGTATTTACTCATTTGTTGAAGCTGGGCAACAAAAGTTGAGAAGTAATCCTCTATATGATCGGATATGAGCATCATTGTAGCTGGAGGAGGATTAAGGTATCGCCATTCAACCAAATCGGGAAACATTCTTCTGTATCTGACTTCTGTTTCAATAAAAAGGAAAGCATTTCACTATATACATGCATTTCGTAATGGCATGTGCAACAGCGACTCCAGTGGAAGAGAGCCCTCGCAGGAGATGATCAGGGGTTTGTGTTTGGTCGCCATAGGCAGTGATGGAGACAGGACCATAGTAGCCTAGTTTCTTGAACGCCCCTTCTATACTCGGACGCACCCGATGAGCTTCGTAATCGGACAGTCCACCATGTCCCACCACACCGCTATTTCAGCTGTCGCGTATTTAGACTTCGCCGCATAGTTCCACATCCTCTCAAGTCTAAAACCTAAGCAAATCACAAACGCCTTCCCTCGCGATCCGTTTTTGATTTGATGTATATTTATATATATAAATATATAAAAGATTGATAACAATAAAAATCTAAAATCCAACGGAGAAGGCTTAACTTAAACCCTTTTTGAGAGGGTCTCTAAAATTGATTTTAATTTTGGTCTCTATAATTGATTAAAATTGTTAGGCTCTCTCTCTTATCTCTCTAAAAATCTTTTTGAGAGAGAGACCACTTCCCATCCGACATCCTCTGGCTAAGATAGCGGTGGTTGGTCGGCTTGCTTCTGGCGACGTATGGTTCCTTATCAACATCGGCTAGCTTTGATTCTAACATAGATGGCCACCGTGGCATCTGTGATCGGCTTTGTATCCGGCATAGGTGGCTTCCATACCATCTGTGGTCGGCTTTGTCTCCGGCATAGGTGGCTTCCATAGCACATATGGTTGGCTTTGTCTCCGGCGATATCGGCTTTAATAGCGAGATCGGTCGGCTTTTCTTCTGATAAAGACTGGCTTATAAAGCAGTGTTTGGTTGGTTGGCTTGTATAGCAGCAAACTGGCTAGATTTTGGTTTCTCCGGTGCCGTCCGGCTTTACTTGTTTCCTTCACGTCTAATTTCATGTTTCATTTTTTCTAATTCAATAATCTCATATGATCTGAGTCGTTGATAGGTTATAGGCGATTATCACTTCTCTTCTCCGGCTCGTTTCTTTGAGCAACCGGTTTTATGAAAACTATTTAGTGATTTGCGTTTAGGTTTGAAGAAAAAAGCAATTTTCGTAGCTTATTTGGATTGCTTTTAGCTGTTACTTCTTGATTTTTGTGCTTCGATTCGTTTGGTTAAAGTCAACATATATGGATTAATCGGATTTTCAAATATGGTAACAAGTACGGATTTGCAACCAAATATGGTAACTAAATTATACGATTTTGTAACTAAACTTATGTCACTTTTAGTTACAAATTTTTTGTAACGATTTAGTTTACAATTTATCACCTTTTTTAGTTATTTTTGCGTTTAGTCGTAGATTGTGACATAATTATTACCACTTTCGTGACTATAATACAAACATGTGATTTTCTAATTAAATAAGAAAATAGATTGTGATTTTGGTCTACTTTTGCATATGTCGTTAGTCTTTTGGTTTTTATTAATAACATGGGACGACCAGAAAAAAGAAAAGGACCAAAAAATCTTCTTTCTTTGTAATATTAGTCTTAAATAGACTAATGAACCGAATGCAATCAAACCGGTTTGTTAAGGATAACCAGAATCGTTCGTTTAGGTTAACCTAAAAAGCTCTGTCTGAAACACGAGAATTGCTTTTTTTTTAATTCCTTTCTGTTATTGGTTTTAGTTACACTTTGAAAAAAAATGAATTTTGTAATCCCACTTTAGCATTATTGTTTTTTGCACTTTGCAAAGCATGAGTAAAATTATGTGTATTCCACCAATCAACTTTACGTATTTACGAATTGATATAAGAAACAAATTTTACACTCGTTTAAGTCCCAAAACTTTTGATTATCTATCTAATAAATCAACCCGAAGTTAAAAACATGTTGAAAACAAAATAAATAAACAGATACTGTACTTTTTGTTTTCTCTCAAAAGTAATTCTAAATGGCATTTTTTGTAAATACAAAAATTAAATCAGGGTCAAAAGTCATTTGCAAACATTATGTGTTGATGGCTAAATCTTTTCTGCAGCTTCTGTCTTGGCTATGTCATGCAGCATGCTAATTCATCCGAAAGATATGTGCTCTCAAAAGTATCTTCTGTGGCTCGAATTTTGTTTACAGCGAGATGATTGACGCCTGTTGTCCTTGACCAACTGTTGACAATCGTTGAGGTCTTCGACATATAACATTTTCTTGTAGTTAAAGCCATTTGGTGTTTCTTTATTTATAAAATAGTTGTTATTTCTGTATCTTCTGAAAATATTCTTTTCAAATGTAATTATATTGAAAAACTTTAAAACGCACACATCATAAGGTTCTTTAATCTAGTAAAGATATAAAGATAACATTAGGAAAATAGATAAATAACCATTGTTTTAACAAACAAAACGAAAAATAAAAAGTCCAAACAAGTATCTTGAAACAAAGGCAGAAACGAAAAATAAATTAAAAGCTTCGAGGACAAGGAAAACACAACCGATTTTATTATCTCCCTCTCGATGCTGCCGGCTGATCATTTTGCCGTTGGGAAGAAGACACTCGTTCCAGCCAGATGCGGGTATGAAACAACCAATTTATTGAGATTTTTTAGCTCCACGATTAGTAAGATGTAAATGATGATTATGGAAAGGACGAAAACCCGTCCGGAATGCTTTCCGGAAACGTTTGCTCTTTGGAAAATATTCTTCTACCTACAAGATGTATATAAGAAACAAGAGTATTTGGAAACGCGAAAACATAAAACTGTGGAAACAAGGACTGAAAGGACTATAGAAAGTGAAACCATTTAGAAAGGATTCTAAGCATAAAAAAGAAAAAAGAAAATGTATAAATTATTATTAAGAAAAACTTGCCTCCCGTAGGCCGCGCATGATTCGCTCGTCCTCCAGTGATCGAAGATTCTCATGAATACAAGACTCCTGCTTGACAAAGGAGTAGAAAAAGTTTTAACATATTATTTGCTCAAAAAAAATGAAACAATGTATTGAGAGAGAATGCTTACTTCCCATGCATGTTCATTAGTTGAGAGATGCTTCGTGAAATCATCAAGGCTCTTGAAATCACACTCGCACGTTTCGCAATCAAACATTCCGGTAGATTCACGTTCACCCCTTTGACTACTGCACCTCTGAAGAACGTGTCTTCTTGTCTCTGAAACTGTGGAACAAACTATACAGCTCAGAAACAGCGTAATTAGATTTCAACAGTACTACGTAGTTGATGATGAGAGGAGGACAAATAAACACCTCCCAGTAAGCTTTCCCAGAGCCACTCTGCAGAGGTGACCACGGCTAACATTTTGTCAGGCCTAAATGAATAAGCCAGGAACATGTTGTATTTACTCTCTTGTTGATGCTGGGCAACAAAAGTTGAGAAGAAATTCTCCATCTGATCGGATATGAGCATCATTGTAGCTGGAGGAGGATTAAGCTCTTGCCATTCACTGAAATCGGACATCATTCTTCTGTATCTGACTTCTGTTTCAATAAAAAGGAAAGCATTTCACTATATATATATTTACATGCAGTTGAAATTCCAGAGATCAATAACAAATTGGACTAACCGGTAATGGCATGTGCAACAGCGACTCCAGTGGAAGAGAGCCCTCGCAGGAGATGATCAGGGGTTTGTGATTGGTCGCCATAGGCGGTGATGGAGACAGGACCAGAGTAGCCTAGTTCCTTGAACGCCCCTTCTATACTAGGACGGACCCGATGAGCTTCATAACCCTCGAAAATCGGACAGTCCACCATGTCCCACAACACCAGTATTTTAGCTGTCGCGTATTCAGGCTTGGCTGGGTAGTTCCTTCCCCACTTAGTCGTTACAGGGGAAATTTCTCGAGGAGTAGGGCATATAACTGCCTGCGATAAAACAAAACAAAGGTTAGTTGCTCAAATTTAAACAAATGAAACAATTAATCAACGTAGAGACAGGATTAGGCTTACTTCTATTGCATGATATCTACTCGAGAGATGCTTCCTGAGTTTCCTCAGGCTTTGGAAATCGATATCGCACGATTTACAATAAAACATGGCAGGGTCAATATCTTCTTCTTCTTCATATTTTTTAACCACTCTGGTCTTCTTCGTCTTCGACTCTAGTAACTTGTTCCAGCGCCACTCTGCAGAAGTTTCAAGGGCTGGTATGGCTTTAGAACTAACCGAGTAAGCCAGAAAGAGGTTGTATAGCGTCTCTTGTTGTAGCCGGACCAGATCCAATGAGAAGACATGGTCCACCTGATTGGATATGAACATCATTGTCGCCGGAGGAGGATTATAACCTCGCCATTCCACCATATCCGAATACATGAGAGCGCACGTGCTTTCTGTTTCAGTCAAATTTTTAAAAAGGAAACCATTTCACTTTTTTGAAATTTAAACCCACAGAATCGATAAGAAATTGGACTTACCGGTACTGGCATGTGCAACAGAGACTCCAGTGGAAGAGAGCCCTCGCAGGAGATAATCAGGGGTTTGTGTTTGGTCGCCATAGGCAGTGATGGAGACAGGACCATAGTAGCCTAGTTTCTTGAACGCCCCTTCTATACTCGGACGCACCCGATGAGCTTCATAACCCTCGGGAATCGGACAGTCCACCATGTCCCACCACACCGCTATTTTAGCTGTCGCGTATTCAGGCTTGGCTGGGTAGTTCCACATCCTCTCAAGTCTAAAACCTTAAGCAAATCACAAACGCCTTTCCTCGTGATCCGTTTTTAGGTTTGATGTATATTTATATATACACCAAACTAATGGGCCTAAATGAAAGCCTCTATAGGTGTGGGCTAACGAAATCGGATTTTTTTTTTTTTTTTTAACACCTCATTCATTGATTGATTTAGAGATACATCAACACTCAATAAATCAAAATACACATCCACAAATACATAACCAATAAATATAAAGAAGAACGATAGAGAAGTGAATTTTTACGATGCTTTGGAAACCGAATCAATCCAAAGTTATGAGATCGTCGTTCTTGACTATCAGAAGAAACTTCACAGTCGTCTAATATTAATGATGATTGTAGAAACTGAGTTTCACATAATAAATTTGTTTAAAGGGGGAAACAAATTCAATAACACTTTCTCTCTAAGAAATCGGATCAAAACTAATAAGCGAAAGGGGATTGAAATCTCTTAGAAAACAAGTTAGAGTTTTGCTCAAAAACAATGGAGAATTAGGTTTTTTGTATTAATTGTTGGATGCTTTACAAGGAGGGGATGCCCTTCTATTTATGCTTGATCTTAGATTACAAAATATATCTACTTTCCTAATCAGATCGACCGTGATTAGGAAAGTTTCTTGTTTCTTGCTAGGTCGGTCGCCGGGCGAAATGGGAGGTCGGCTTTCTGTTTCTGACATGGGCTTCCTAACGCTTATTGGCCCTTAATTTGAAGACAAAATCCACCTTAAGGCCAAACTCCGGTTTAGATAACCAGTTTTCTTAATCGGGTTTAGATCGGTATGTTGGGGGTGCCAATTCCCGCACCAACAATTAGTCCCCCCCTCAGTTCGGTTCATTCAGAAGTTAATTCGAATGTTCGAACTATAGGAATAGAATATTCGATCTAATCCGTTAGGAAAACAGAATCTAATAACCCGGATCGTCGCGCCGCTTTGTCATCCATCAATAAGGTGACATGTGTTGGACGCGTCGCTTCTGTCATCTCGGAAGCTGAAACGTCGCGTAGGTTAGTAGGTCATTATGACTCCGCGTAGGGTTGCCGCCCACTCGCTTCTATAAATACCCAACTCCATTCTTCATTTTCACTTTTCGCCAAACCATCGAAGGTATTTGCTCTGTTCTCTCTCCTCTTTCTTTATTTTATTATTATTTTTTGTGAATTCCCTTCCGCACTCTTAGGCGATCTACAATGACCAACACCTCGGCCATGGCCTCCTCGTCCAGTACGAAAAGCGATCCATTAATCCGCAAAAATTCCAAACAAAACCTCCCTGAGTCCACAAGATCGGCCCAAGGCGAGTTGCTCAGCAGGTCAGAAGAAAATGCTGAATATTCATCAGGGCTCAGATTGGACGAAGCCCCTATTTTAAGGATTCCAACCTTGATTGACGAAGAGAACAGTAGGAATCATGGTAACACTGCGTCAGTTTCCGATATACCCTCGGACGATCTGAGCGAAGAGGAATCGCAACTCGTGCTAGGCAGGGTCATGATTGAAGACATCCTTCCTCGTCTCGATCATCGAGGTTGGATTGGGGGCGAGAAGACGCAAAGCAGTGTTGATACCGTTCGTACAATGCTGAATTCATGCGGTCTAAAAGATTACGGCGTCTACATCATCATCCCCGGAGAACATCAGCGTCCATGGAGCCCGCCCAAAGGGTTCATTTGTTTATATGAAGGTTTCTTCTCTAAATGCCGGTTATGGTTTCCTCTTCCGAGCTTGCTTACTCGGTATACTCACCGGCGTCAAATCCCAGTATGCCAACTTTCTCCCGACAGTATCTACAACTTCGTCGCCGCTCTCACTTTCGCAGCCGATGCCGGAATATATCTCGGAGTTGAATGTTTTGAACAGTTGACGAATTTCAAGAATTCTCAAGGGAACCCTTCGTGGATGGTTAACACAAAGCCAGCTCATAACTTTCTTCCTGGGGAAAAAGTTAGTAATTTCAAGAAATCGGCAACTCGCTACTTCTTCGTCCGAGTTGATGATCGTTCTTTCGAGAATCTGAGATGCGGTCGTCGAAGAGTGTGGAACAATTTGTCCGGTACCGTCTAGTTCTTAGTTTTATCAGACCGGACACTCATTTTCTGACCTGATTTTAATTTTTCTTGTTTTTGCAGCTCGTCCCACTTCTTCTCAGAAATTAGCTCCTGAGTTCTAACTAGTGAGGGACGCACTTTTCGCAGGAGTTGATCGTAGGTGGGAACGCATTTCCCGACGCCGCGTCAAAGAAGCTATGGGCAAGACCAAAACCAAGTTTTCTAGTTTTGCGAAGGAGCTGGGTCAATCGTCCAAGGCTCCGGCGACCACAATTGTTAAGGCTGATATGCTTCAATCCATAAATCCGTCCAGCGAGCCTGTCATTGATATCGAGCTCGAGCAAACAGGAACTGAGTTTGCCGATATTGAAAACTTCGACGATAGTCAGCTTGCCCATGACCCAGGACATGAGAATCCAGCTCTCAATGACTCACTACAGCCCCTACAAGATGAATCTGTTATTCCCGAGGAACCTGCTCTTGAACTAAGCAGTGGTGCAAAGAAAAAGAAATCCAAGAAGGATAACAAGGACAAAGGCAAAGGCAAAGACTCCGACCAGGAAGAAAACCGTAAATGCTCCACATTTGATGCCATATTCGAATCCTATGACCGCTTTCGAGTCAGACGAGCGAACAATCGATCCGAGCAATTCATCTTTGACTATTTCGGGGAAGGTCCCCTTGTCTGCAACCAGGCAGCTGCCAGAGAACTCTGCAGGAACCTGAAAATATCTTCAGTTATCCTGCCACCTGCTGAAGAATTGGAATATCCGGAGCAATTCCTCAAGGTCGCCCAATCCACCCTTCATTTTTGCCTGCTTCCCTCCAGCTTACTTTGTCAAACATGCAGATCGCTGCTTATGCCAGTTCGCTCGCCCATGTTACGATAGGCGAGTTAAATCAATGGTATCCTCGGAGTCCGATTTTGACAATATGAAGGAATTCCTAGGAAAACTCCGAGAGGCGTACAAATCGAAGGAAGACAGGATCAGGGAACTGGAGAGGTCCGAGCTGAATAGAGAGTTGAGGAATTGAAAATGAAGTTCGAATCGGAGACTACTCGACTTCGCCAAGATCGACTAGCAAAGGTCGAAGGAACCGCGAAGAAGGCTCAACGTCGTCTAGACAAGGTAAAAGCTTATCTAGTCGAATAAGAGAAAGTAGCTCGTCCAAAAGAAGACATCCTCAATCAGGCACACAAGGTCGAAGAGACTGTGGGATACCTCTTAGAGAATGGTGCGTCTATTCCTGACAACTTGATTGCTGAGATCAAGGAGAGACGAGAGAAAGCATTTGGCGAGGTCGAAACGCTAGACATCATAGAGCTGGAAGAGGGCGATCTCACCATGTTTCCAGATCAACTTGGCTTCAGACTTCTTCATCCCGGGACCATAGCTCCGGACTCTGTTCGACACCAGCACGGCTCTAATGTCGAGATCTTCTAAGCCGATCTGTCCGACCCCTCAGGAATTTAATCGCTGTTTCCTCTTTGCGATTTTAATGAACTTTTTGAATTCGCCTCCTTTGTTTAAAACCTTGTGATGATATTGCCCGTTTTGTGGCCGGTTTCTCAGTACTTTTATCTTTTTGGAAAATGCTTGCGTAGAATATTTCCCTTATGCCCCAAGGTGAAAATGGTAGTTTTCCAATTTCAGAATTGGAAAGTATTCCTCTAGGATCAGTATAAATATATTAGCCTTGTTCCTTGGTTAATCATAATTTCCATCGGACAAAGCATCTCCAAAATGACAAGCTCTGTAGGCAGTGTTGATCCCGAGGTTGAAGTTGGAAACGACGTGCCGACGTTCTCGAAATCAGAAGCCATTGAAAGAGGGATGACTTTCTATCCGAATATCTGAGTTCCGTGGATGCTGATGTTTTGTGTTAAGCCAGAAGCGGGTCGGACCTAGAAACTTTCTTCTCCCGCATTGAAGAACGCCACACCGAATATCGCAATTGGCTCGCCGTGGCAGAACAGTCACAGAACGAATTGTTATTTAAACTTAAGTTGCTTGAATCCCATCCAAGATTTTGGATTGATAATGGATTAGGCAGGGTGGCAGATATTGTAACAAGTGCTACTGCTTGGCGAACTCCACGCCGAGTGAGCCGAGTTTCTCCCTGAGTGGTGAATTCGTTCCTTCCAAAGTGAAACCGTTCTACATGAACAAACATGCCAACAATGTAGAGGCTGCTGTAGCTAACGCCTTTATTTGCCAGGTAAAACTTTAGAACTTTACTTTCACAATTTCGATTAAATGCTAACAGAAGGTTCTGATGTTTAGATGGAATCCGTGCACCGAGAGCAATGCCACAAACTTTACTACCATCGTATGAAGAAGAATGAGATTGACGATTGTTTAGTTGTATTAGAAGTCAAGGTCGCCACTCTGAAGATGAAGAGAAAAAGAACTATAAGCCGTCTTGATGAGGCCGAATAGAAGATCAGGGCTCTAGAATCCCGTCCTGTTGAGTGGGAGAAGAGAGTACTTCAGCTATTATGGCCTAGGCTCGCCCTGAGCTCCGGATAACTGATGTATTTCTAACTGGCGATTTGCCCCTGTTTTTTTTTACATTATTTTTAATAAAGTTGTCGCGTTTGGACAAATTGCGTTTATAATAGATAAAGTTTTCAATCTATTCGGAATTTTACAGGAGGCGGAACGTCTCCCGGCTTACGCCGAGTAATCCTTATTAGGGTAATTTAACCTGAGCGTCCATGCGCTTTGGCTGAGGGCGAAGTACAGGACTTTAGCTTACCTACTTTGCTCCAGTTCGGAAGTCGGACGGCAAAATTTAAAACTCTGGGTTTGGCTTACATATCCATCTGAACTGGAACTTGCGAAACAATTCAAAAAGTATTCTCTGGGTTTGGCTTATCTCTCGTCGAAGAGTTATCGAAACAATTCAAAAAAAAATTCTCTGGGTTCGGCTTATCTCACATTGGAGAGTTATTGTGAGTCGATCATCTGGCCAGGAGCATTAAATGCATACGCGGTTTCACAATGCAATCTGATTGGTGGGGAAATCTCGAGACGTAGCGCGTATCCCCCTTACGATCTGATTGGTGCAAGATTTGGGGGACGCAACATTTATCTCCCCCCTTCTCACTATGAATAGTGAATCGGAGCATCTGCACATTACGGAGATCCCCATCTATAGGAGTCGCATAGAAAGGCTGAGACGGTACATCCTCCATCTGGAATGTACGGACCACCACTTCGGGGAAAGCAACACCGTAGAAGGTCCATGCGCGTTCCTCGAAGAGATGGCAGCCAGAGGTGCAGAAGTGCCGACAGTCCGGCTAGAGGAACTAAGGCGGGAACGTCAAAGCTGGTGATCCTACCTCGAAGGTCTGACCGTCGATGAGCCACTGGAGTTTGACCTCTCGAGCTCTGCGCATGTGACCCGCCAAGGAGGTTGTGATCACAAGAGGGAGATCCCACTTCGGATAAGCTCCCTGAGATTAGAAGGCTAGTGATTTCGTCTTGTCGAGACCGATCTGTCCTCAAGTCACCAAAACCGAGCTTTTAAAAATTTTCAGCATTGTTGTACTTTTATTTGGCGAGATGCCGAACTGACTTTGTACTCAATTTCTGACGGCGCCAATTGTAGAAACTGAGTTTCACACAATGAATTTGTTTAAAGGGGGAAACAAATTCAATAACACTTTCTCTCTAAGAAATCGGATCAAAACTAATAAGCGAAAGGGGATTGAAATCTTTTAGAAAACAAGTTAGGGTTTTGCTCAAGAACAATGGAGAATTAGGATTTTTTGTATTAATTGCTGGATGCTTTACAAGGAGGGGATGCCCCTCTATTTATACTTGATCTTAGATTACAATATATATCCACTTTCCTAATCAGATCGACCGTGATTAGGAAAGTTTCTTGTTTTTTGTTAGGTCGGTCGCCGGGCGAACTGGGAAGTCGGCTTCCTGTTTCTGAGCTGGGCTTCCTAACGCTTATTGGGCCTTAATTCGAAGACAAAATCCACTTTAAGGCTAAATTCTCGGTTTAGATAATCGGTTTACTTAATCGGGTTTAGATCGGTATGTTGGGGGTGCCAATTCCCGCACCAAGAATGATACTTAATATCTTCTCATAGATATTGGGCATCATGAAAAATGGGGAAATCTTTCACGGAGATAACATGGTTGTCGTATGTTGAATCAAGTAACCAAAGCTCCTAATCTTTAATCTTTATTGGTAACAGAATTTTTGGTTACTCCAAGTGCCAGGAACTAAACTGACCAACTAACTTTAGGGCCAATTTCTGGATAACACCTGTAACGTCAAACAATTTACTGTAATGAATTATCTCTCTCTTTCTCTCTCTCTTCGCTGGCCGTGACTTCATTACATATAGCGCGTTTTTGTTCCTACATTTTGCTTTTCGATTTAAGAATGTGCTGATTTAGGTATGTGCGTTTCATTTTGTGTTTGTGTTGTTGTTTGACATCTCTGGTGGATTTTGGGACTCATTAGTTGTGTAGAGTTGGTTTACAGATCGGGATTAAAAAAAAAAAGGGAGGAAGGTGGATATGCGGCGTTTGAGGTTAACAATGGACGACCAACGGCGACTGAGTTTGGTCAATGAAGCCGAGTTTTGACGCGGATAATGAGTTCATTACTTTACTCCATGGCTCAGATCCGGTTAAAATTGAGCTTAATAGGCTTGAGAACGATGTCAGAGGTACTCTATCACACTCGATCTGTGCTTTTTTTTTCCTCCTTCAATTGGTTGGTTTCAAGTTTCCGTTGACATGTCTTGATTTTTGTAATTTGATAAAATTTGGGGTTTTTAAAACTGGTCATTACGTGCATGAGTGTCACTTGCTGGCTTTGAAACTTTGACTTTTGTGGGGTGCAGATAAAGATCGGGAATTGTCTGAATCCCAAGCTGAGATCAAAGCATTGAGGTTGTCTGAACGGTAGAGAGAGAGAGAGAAGGCTGTTGAAGAGGTTAGTTTACTTCCTTCCTTCTTAAGATTGTCTTAATTAATTTGCAGTGTATTTACTAGTGTTGATAATATATATGGATTGAGAAGATGAAGCAAATCATACAATGTAGCATCGCCATTCATTGAATTGGAGTTCTATTCCCTAAACGACTTTGTTTTCCCACATTTACATGACATTGTGATTATATCTTGACATATTTGGGTTTTTTTTTTTTGTTTGGGTCATAGTAATGATTAGGAATTATTATCTTGACAAATCTGTGGAACACAATTTGAGTTTCTAGATTCCCGTCATTAAATCTGTTACATTCGGCTATTAGTTTCTGCAATTAATTTGTCATTCCCTTATACTTTTCAGTTTTCACCATGTCCTGTGTTAGACTTGATGCAACTGTATCTTTCACAAGAACATGTATTTGAAAATATAGCTTGACTAATGGTTAGGTTCGTGAAACAAAATTCGAATTCCTAGATTCTTTTAAACTGTTATCCTTCGTTTAGTAGTTTCTGCTTAAGTTGCATTGGAGTTCTTTCTTTATTGTGCAGTTCAGGTTGTTGAACTGAAGAAATCTTGGGATGTTTTTTGATAAGTTTTATCTGTGGCCGTAGTACTTTCCGTTATCGTTCAGTTTGCTGTTATCGTTCCTCTCCTTTGTGACCCTGGGTTAACTCTCGTTTGGCCTGTGAGCACTGAGCAGCCGCTCTATGAAGCATATACTTATTCTTGAATCCTTGTCTTTAAAAGATGTGTTATGGTTTTTGGCTCTAGCTAATGTTTTATCTAAATTCTAAAATGTCTTGTGAGAAAAAAGAATTGTGTTTGTGCATTATGTCACAGAAATCATCTTTGTATAAGCTGACACTCTTCTCTTTTAATTTAATTGCTTAAGCTTACCTAAGAGTTGGGAAAGATGTCGGAGAAGCTCAAACTAACTGAAAACCTTCTTGACAGTAAAGTATGTTTGCTATGTTTCCTCAGTTTCTTTTTATTTTTCAATTTCTTGTCTTTTTGGATTCTGTATTTGCTGATATTACATGTTGTCACAGAACCTTGAAATCAAGAAAATTAACGAAGAAAAAGGGGCTTCCATGGCAGCTCAATTTGCTGCAGAAGCCACTCTTTGAAGGGTTCATGCTGCTCAAAAGGATGATGATATTCCCTCCTATTGATGCCATTCTCGCCCCTTTAGAGGCTGAACTCAAGTTGGCGGGACATGAAATATGCTCTTCTATTCAACAAAATATATCGTCTATCTTGGGTTATTGAGTCTTGGAACCGTTTACAAAACTGCGTATCCGGTTTGCATTGTTTTTAACAGTAGATCGTTAAACTTCAAGACGACAACAGAGCATTGGACCGCCTAAGTAAATCGAAGGAAGCAGCTTTGCTTGATGCTGAAAGAACCGTTCAGTCTGCTCTTGCGAAGGCTTCAATGGTTGATGACCTCCAGAATAAAAACCAAGAGTTAATGAAACAGATAGAAATTTGTCAGGTATTACTTTCACCTCCTTTACGCAGCAGTACTCTAAATTCCTGGATCTCTCTCCTTCGTTATCGTGAGCATGCCTTGTTTATCAATTGTTTAAATTAGGAAGAGAACAGAATTTTGGACAGATTGCACAGACAAAAGGTGGCAAAAGTTGAAGAAGCTGTTCTTGCTGGTGGTGCAGCTGCAAATTCTGTGAGGGATTACCAGAGGAAATTCCAAGAAATGAATGTAATAATTAACTTACACGTATAGTTCTATTGCTACCCTTGTACTTAAAAAATTCAATTCATGTGCTAATCATAGCAATGGCCATTAATCCTGTGCTTAGGAAGAGAGGAGAGTCTTTGATCGGGAACTGGCTCGTGCCAAAGTAAGTGCAAGCAGGGGTGCAACTGTAGTGGCAAATGAGTGGAAAGATGGTAGCGACAAAGTGATGCCTGTTAAGCAATGGCTCGAAGAACGAAGATTTTTGCAGGTATTTTTTTATATTTTCTTTTTGGGCTTGTGTTTCTGCTTTGAGTCACCGAACCCCATAACTTGAGTAAGTGCATTCTTTGACCGTTCTCCTGTTTCTTTTTCGACAGGGAGAAATGCAACAACTACGTGACAAACTTGCCATAGCTGATCGAGCTGCAATATATTAAGCTCAGCTAAAGGTAAGAACCTTATATAGGACTTAGGATCCATATCTTTAGTTGTCTTTATGTCCAAGGCGTTAACTAGAATTGCTGCTTTTGTTGTTTTCAGGAGAAATTTCAACTGCGGCTTAGAGTTTAAGAGGGCCTCCAAGCAGTGGAAACACGGTCGACACCTGAGGGAAGAAGTATTAGCAACGGGCCGTCCCGAAGACAATCCATTGGCGGAGCTGATATTATTCCAAAACTGACATCGAATGGATTTTTCTCCAAGAGAACACCGAGTTCTCAGTTTAGATCGTTGGAATGCTAGTACAAGTACAATATTGAAGCATGCTAAAGGAACATCCAGATCATTTGACGGAGGCAGCAGATCTTTAGATGGGAGTAAAACTACTAACAAACGAACCCAGATCGAAGTTTCCAGTGAACCAGTCTTCTGAAGGAAAAAGTGGAGACGAGTCACCTCATTCAGCGAAACAAGGAGAATCGGACAAAGCAGCAGCGACAAATAATGATAGTGTCCCAGGAGTATTACATGATTTGCTTCAAAAGGAGGTGATACCTTTAAGGAAAGCTTCTCACGATAAAGAAATATCAAAGCATTAGAGATAAAGAAGAAGCTGTTGAGGTCAGTCATTAGTTTTACACCTTTCCCGGAAACATTTGGTTCTATTTTTTTAATATTCTCTGATTGAAATACTCGGTCTTGTGTTTGCTTTAGATGTTGGCGAAGAAGGTTGATTCACTAACAAAGGCGATGGAAGTGGAAGCAAAGATGAGGAGAGAAGTAGCTGCAATGGAGAAAGAGGTTTCAGCTATGCGTGTGGATAACAAACGATCAGATAGCCGGATTATCCAGCTATGCATAGCCGGATTATATAGCTCCAATATAATGATTATAAGTTAGTTTCCTCTTTTAACTTTATAGTAAGTTGAATATTTTGTTTGCATAATCCGTGTTTTAGCAGAGGTTCAGGACGAATGGGGATGACGAGGAGCACGCAGTGATCAAAGAAGTCGACTCCACGAGCAAAATATGAATCTCAGTGGTTAATAGATTGAAGGAATGATAAAAGCATACAAATGTAGAAATCCAATATGGGAAGGTTTGGGAAATCCAAAATATGAATCTCAATCAGTGGTTAACATAGTAAGATTTCAAGGTAAAAAAAAAAAAAACAAGGGAGAGAAACACTGATTTCAAATTTATGGCTAATTTTTACGCTGGTGATGTTTATTGGTTTTCTTATATATATAGATAAAGAGTTAGGCTTGTGTTTTAGTTACCCTTTTGAGCCTAGTATGTGTTATTTTTTATATATCTTATTCTGGCTTTTGCTTAGTGTGACTGTTGCAAATCCTGAAATTAGTTCAGAAACAGAGGTGAGGTATTGAAAGTTTCATCAACAACATCCATGGACCATTACAATATAAATTACTGTATGTATATGGATACTGTGATTCATGAGTTGAGTCTGGTCTCCTTGAAGGCTTGAAAAGAGAGTCCCTTTTGAATGTGATGAATCTGTATTGGATCAAAAGGACCTCTCACTCTATCAATCTTTGTAATAACTGCTCTCTCCGGCAATACACTCCTCGCCGGATCCACCGCCGTTTCTCCGCTCAGGCACGACGGCACTCCTTTAAAGATGATGACTTCCACTTCTTCGTCATTAACAATGGCCGTCACAATAAGCGCTTCTTCTCTTCACGACTGGCTATATATACCTCCAGCATCGCCATCTCCTCATTGTTCCCGTACTCTTCATCTTCACCTCCTACGACGTCATCTCTCACCCTTCTCCGAGCACAACACCGGAAGGCCTTCGAAGCTCTTCTCTCTGCCGCCAACGCCACCACCGGAGGCACGGTGAAAAGGGTATTCAAGTTTGTGAACGAGGGTATCTCAGTCAAATGAGCTTTCTGTCCGAAAACGAATAATCCGGCTATGCCACCGCATTGATTCGCCGGCGTGATAAGCATTGTGATATAGTAGTGCATGAGGAGCGTGACCCCAAATTTTTTTTTCAAAGGACTCATGTAGTATTTTACAAATAAGGGTAGTATTGATGAGTTTAATTACGTCAGAGTGCCACTCACTACAGCTATTACCACTTTGCAGTCGCTTTCGGATGCCTCTCTCTTCAAACCAGTGGCTTACTCAACACTGTACCATCTTCAATCATCTCTTCTCCACATTTTTTGTATATTTCTTCTTCACATTTTTTGTATATTTCTTCTTCACATTTTTTGTATATTTCTTCTTCTTACCACAAATCCGTTTCTCAGTTCTCTAGGGTTTTCAATTACTCACACGAAAGCTAGCTAAATCATTGATCTGCAAATGGCGATCAATGATCAGTTTCTTAATGGGTTAAGAATTCTCGTTGTGGATGACGATGCTTCCTGCTTGTTCATTCACGAGAAAATGCTTCTCCGTCTCATGTACCAAGGTCTATTCAAAGTTCCCACCTTTTCTTTGATTTTAAGCTCACATTTTTGTTTATCTAAGTTCTCATTTTTGCTTCTTGTTGCAGTTACCATTTGCTCACAAGCTGATGTTGCGTGAACCATTCTAAGAGAGAGGAAAGACTGTTCGATTTGGTTCTAAGTGATGTTCATATGCCTCGTATGAATGGTTACAAACATCTCCAACAAGTTGGTCTCGAAATGGATCTTCCTGTTATTAGTAAGACTCTGTTCTTCGTTGTCTGTTTCCAAATATTGAATCTTTTTGTGCTTTTGTATCAATTAATGTTTCCTACACTCTGTTTTCTAGTGATGTCTGTTGATGGAAGAACAACTACAGTCATGACTGGAATCAACCATGGAGCTTCTGATTATCTAATCAAACCAATTCGTCCTGAAGAGCTTAAGAACATATGGCAGCATGTTGTTCGAAGGAAATGTACAATGAACAAAAGAGCTTCGATGTTCCCTAGCTTTAGAGGATAACAACACGAACAGTGGCAGCGTCGAGACTTTTTTCTCGGCTAGTGAATGCTCAGAGGGGAGTTTGATGAAAACCTAGGAAGAAGAAGAAGAGAAGTGTTGATAGAGAAGATAACGAAGATGATGATCTTGATCCTGGAAACTCTAAAAAGTCACGCGGTTGTTTGGTCTATTGATTTGCATCAACAATTCGTCAATGCTGTAAACCAACTTGGAATTGACAGTATGATGATCCTCCTAACCACTATTTATATAAACTCCATATTGAGTTGTGCTTATAAGACTTTCTCTTATTGTTTCAGAAGCTGTACCAAAGCGGATTCTAGAGTGGGAGAATGTTCCTGGTTTGAACATTCTAGAGTGGGAGAATGTCCCTAAATATACTCTATGTTACAAATATGTTATTTATCACCACCTAGAAAATGTCTATATGAACATATTAAGCCAACTCTTTTACTTTCACTTCTGCAAAGTTTTTTAATTACTAAAAGTGTTGGCTCAAAAAATATTTTGAACAAAAAATATATTACATAATATTCTAAACAATGATGTATCATCACAATAATGTATGACCACCATGGAGAAAACATCGGCTTCGCCCTCATCTCTTATGGAGAGAACCTTGCATCCAACCTCCTCCACCATGGAGAGAACCTTTGTTCCGCCTTCTTCCCTTGGGGAGATAACCTTGTGTCCAACCTCCTCCACCTTCCTCCTTTGGGGAGATAACCTTGTGTCCAACATTCTCCACCATGGAGAGAACCTTGGCTCCGCCTTCCTCCCTTGGAAAGCTAACCTTATGTCCAACCTTCTTCACCATAGAGAGAACCTCGGCTCTGCCCTCGTCCTGTGTGGAGAGAAAATGTTCACGTCTTTTTGCTTTCTCAAAATGGTTTGCTCCGAGAATCAATGAAAGTAAAAATCTTTTTCTAACGTCACAAAATCTTTTGATAGTAACTAATGTTAAATTTCTCAATATATTCGTGGAATTGCCTTTGACACACCATGATGTAGCGTTTGTCTCTGTAACGCCTCAACCGCCACCTTTCTTAGTGAGCCCATGTTCATTCTCAGTCCATGGACCCACCTTCCTAAGTGGATCCTACATCTATTCTCTGTGGACCTACCTATATTCGATGACCAGTTTGTTACGTATGGGAGGCTTTAAAAACTTGTTTACCGACCCTACAAATCAACAAATGATTTTTTCCTATGTTTTGTCTTCACTCGCAAAGTTCCGACAATCACTTCCAGGAAGGTCAACCATCATGAAGTTTTCTCAGGATCCTTGACCGAAAAAGTAAGTGTATTTTGGTGACATATGTGGTCAAATCAATTCTTTTAAACATTTCCACAAACCAGGGTGTCAGAGTCTTTGAGCTCCTATGAATCTATCAACAACGATTTATGTTTTTCCAACCTATCTATCTATGTTTGTTGTAAGCTTATGTTTGATTAGCCTATTTTATCCATCCATTAGGTTGATGAGCTTCTACTTGTTATCTCCCTTTGGGATTGAATGAACAATGGTAACAATTATGTTTGCAAAAAAAAAAGTTTGAAAATTAGAAGAAAAATAATTTGGCATAATTAAAGAAACAATAGAAAGTTATAAGCATGGTAATATATGAATCCCTAATAATTCAAAGATAAAAATATAAATTAAATAAAATAATCTAAAAATATTACGATAAATTTTAAAATACAGTATTAGGAAAAGAAGACGCATACATTAAATTATTAATCTTTTTTGTAGGTCAACATATTAATCTTACTTATTCCCAACTGAAAAAGGAGAAAGTAGGAGAAAATTTTGGTTTAAGAAAATAAGAAAAATTTACTTTCCCATTAAAAAAAGTTCCCAATTAAACAAAGTTGAAAGCAGTGTTTTTGAATAAATTATTTAAATAGAAGATGATCTATGTTTATATAGAAGTGAGTATTTACAAAATTTAGAATTAATAATTAACTGTATATTTTCCTTAATCCCTTTTTCTATATTTTTTTTTGTAGAATTAATAACTTAAAATTAAAAATAAGTAAATAATATTATAATTTCGAATTTTATGAAATATATATATATATATATATATTTAATCTCCTTATAATTATTTTAAAAAAACTTTGTATTTTTTATAAATTCTGTAGTTTTTGATAATTATCTTTTTACATTATTAATATTTTAAAAAACAAAATATTTTATTTTTGTTGTAATCAAATTCCTCTTATTAAATATCAACTTTTACAGATGTCAAAATCTAAGATTGATAACTTGACACATGTCAAAATCTTGTTAATGGCTAACTTTCAAAACCCAACTTTATATAATAAGATTTGGATAAACGCAATCACAAAACCATCCTTCACTTACCATTTCTCAAATACACGTCGATAAACACTTACATAGCAAAGGCTGCATCCTACGCCTTTTCTCCGAGATGTGAAGCCTTACAAGACTTCATGGAAATAAATTGGAAGTCAAGGTTCTTGATACCTGGAAGACGTATACAACAATGTTTGGTGAGAGACCTTTGACCTTTGACTCGCTGATGTCCAAGTGAGTACTGAATAAAACGCCCTTTTATTATTAAATACATACACATTTATTTTCATAAACCTAACCTAACCTTATTCATGTCTCCGTGAAGAAGGAACTGATGAAGCGGTTCAAAAAGAAGATCACCCCTGCAGAATGGAGAGTGGTCAGTTCAAACCAACACATCATCGATACAAAATGAGTTTCATGACTCAAACCATTGTCAACAGCATGAAACCAAACTACAAAAATGTCTATTGACGAAAAAAGGAAAAATAATCAAGATCCACTTATTCGGGCTTGGTTTGATCTTAATGTTCATTGTAAAGATGCTAGACGTCTAACTTTTGGAAGAGATTCCTCAGTTTTCACTTGGAATTCAACAGCGGAAAACCTTTACAAGGAGGCAAAGAACAATCAGGAATCGAAGGACAACATATCTTTCAAGTAACATTAATGGCGATGTATTTTTGAAACTCCTTTATAGATATCAAGGGACCAACAAGTGATGAAAATTTAAGGACTTAAAACGGTGTCTTCTACGATTCATACAAGGAAACATGTTTGGTTTGGCTAGAGGTTTACATGAAGAATGATACGAGGAAAAATCTTTAAATTGTTTTCACTTTATAATGTTTTTTGTTTAATTATCCGTCTTGATAAAAATCATCAATAATAAAGTTCTTTAAGCTTTAACCTGATTATGAAAGCATTCAATAAAAAGAAACCTATTTTCGAAAGCGATAATCAAATATTAGATCCTATGAGATAGGATTTTAGAAAACAAACCTTATTAGTCTGAGTTTGATATAACTTTCTGAAGAATGAGAAGCGAACGTCGCCAGTATTTGTATTATGTACTTGCGTGATGGTTAATATAGTCACCTACAATAATATAATAGTAGGCTTTTAGCATTTCTATACACATTAGTAATTTCATTCGCTTAATATACTTTTATCAACGTACTAAGTAGTAGTACTTATCTGTTTTTGCTTTATCTATTTACCAGTCATTGATTTTCCTGCATTTGAAACACTATACTAAGTCAGTGCAAACCACAGTAAGTCAGTGCAAACCACAAATTGCTTATTTGATTTCTAAATGGTCATTACAAAATGAAAATATTTACCTTTACTATGATTGTCGTATCCTTCGACTTGAACGACGTTGTTGTGTCCAATACATGAAATGTACAACACAATCAGAAATTAAATCAGTCACAAAATACGATCAAAACCGCGGACCTAATACACAACTCTATGTTTTAAAATCCTACTAATAAACTAACTTCAGCAAATCTATACAACTTTTGATTTTTAAAAGTCGATTGGTAAAAAATGTAAAAACGGTGAACACATGATTCAAAAGGACTTCAAATTAACTTACCCACATGATTGATTGCAAGACGGAAGTAACCAATTTCAAGAACACGTTCCTGAAATTGATTAATTAGAAGTAGATTGCCCCTCATAAAAAGACGAAAGCAGCACTATGAGCGTCAACAACTACTGGACATCTTCAACTTCAATTGTTTGATCTAACATAGCTATATAGAGATTCGGAGGAATTTGAACAAAACAGAGAACTAAATTTGGGAAAACTAGATTAAGTGATTAACAGAGAAGATTTTGGAAGATCCGAAGATGGATTCGACGGTGAGAAAGAAGCTGAAAAGTGTCGTTCGCATTCCTTTTTTTTTTTTTTTTCTTCTTCTTAATCATTTGTATTGTATTTTAACAAATGAATTTCATTTTACAAAAAACAAACGTAACCCATTCCTGTAAAATGCAAATTTATTTTACAAATTAAACATATAAATAAATATTTGGACTATTAAAACGTAAACAAGAAAATAGTAAAACTAAGTTAAAAATAACACACATATATATATATATATATATATATATATAGAACGTTAGTTAATAATATTCTGCTAAAACAATCTTTACTGGGAAATTTGTAAAATATCAAACAATAAAAAAAATATAATATGTAATTGACCATTTCTATTAAAAGATGGTCAATAACAATACTACAACAATATCAATATATGACCCCAAAAAAAAAAAAACCTACTAATTCACTTTGATAAATAGTAAAACACTAAAACTTACACATAAATTCGATGAATAATACAATAACTCTTACTCTAACTAACTAACAATCGAATATACAGCAAACCCACAATATAAGAAAAATAGTCCCGCGATACCGCGGTTCAAACCTAATAGATATTAAATAATTGCAAACTAAAATTTACTTAGGGTATGAATGGTGACTGCGGTCAGGGCGGCTAAATCCGTTAGCGGTTTAGTCCGCCCCAAAAATAGGGCGGACAACAGACCACTGCAGACCAAGTCTATTTGTATGTAAAAGCGGTTCGCAGTTGGTCCGCAACGGTCTTGTTTCTGCTTTATTTAGATCGCACCACTGCGGACTGCATTTGATGAATGGTAAATAAAAACGGTCAAGTCCGCAGACAGATTTATCCGCCCTGACCGCTGCAACCATTCACACCCTTAGTAATAAACATAAAAGATCAATACTTAAAAATTATAAAATATTTGACCCGCGGTGTACTGCAGGTTCAAACCTAATTAATTAAATTACTGATGTCAGATGATAGCTACTTGCAAACACAAATTCGATCTGGATTCGACTAACTAGGTTTCAATTATATATTTCACAATTGGGTTACCACTACTACCAATCAGTCCCCTATATATTTATTATCTATACTATTAAAAAAGGGAAGCATTATTTACAGGGCAAAATAAAACTTAAGAATATATGACATAAAATGACCCTAAATATATTTTAAAGCATACAATAGGAGAGAGATACTAAAGTAAATTTCATGGTAAAAACGTGGGGATCCTATTGTGAGCCGGATTGATTCTGTTCGGATCATGTATTAAGTGTTCGAAACTGTTTTTCATACTCCCGTATCCAAACAGAATCGAAACAAGTAAAATTCAAAAAAATAAGTTTTTCGTTTAATCATTTTAAGGAAACAATAATTCCGATATTTATGTAAACTATTTGATTTGGGCAATTAAATTCAAAATTTTATATATGTAAACATGTTTAATTTGATTATATATTTTGAGATATATACGGAAACAATAATTTCTGATTTTAATGTTACCTAATATACAAAATCATCTAATTTTGTTTATAGAAATAATTTAAAAATGTTTCTATAAAAATCGAGCAATTAAATTCAAATTTGTATATATGTATAAAAATTTAATTTGGTTATATATTTGGAGATATTTTCGTAAACAATATTTATGATTTTCCTTTTTCTAAAATCTATATTCCAAAACTAAATGAACAAATCTAAAGTAACTACCAAAATCGTTTTTGTTAGTATCATAAAATATATTGTGTTAGGAAAGATATATTAATCTTCATCGCTATATAAGATGTGTCGAAGTCGAAGTCTTTAATTCTTTCATTCACAAAAACTTTTCTCAGCATCAATATTTTAAGTTTTAAATTTTCTGACTTTTATTTTTCATTTTCTTATAGTGTTTCATATTTGAAACTCTTCAAGAACATGTGAAACATAAAAATAAAAAATGTACGTACAACTTCTAAAATATGGATGTTGTGAAACAATCAAGTAGTTATAATTGATTTTCTCTTACGATTCTTTTGAATAGTTATAGTTTTATATGTTAGTACTTATATATACATTAATTATAATAGTGTACTTTTGCTGCATGATTTTTTGTATTTTGTTTTTTAAAAACAATCTATGATTATATTGTTACACGTAGCCTATTGGTATTAAATCATATTAGTGTGATTGATTTCTTCTTTATATTTTCTCAAATCATAATGAATTTTACTGTGAACTACTCGGTTGTTATTTATCTATGTGGCAAAAATTACATAGAACTGGAAGAGGCGAAACAAATATATTTTTCAGAGCTAACATGGATTTGCATGTCTCGATGATGTTCGCAGTGTTGAAAATGACTTCCCCCCTCCCCGATCAAGCTTTCTTCTTTGTATCTTAATGGGCATCATTAATACCTCAAATTACATTGTGTTTGGTTCTATTTTATGTGTGATTTTGGAGTTATTCGACTAAATCTTCATATATCCAATTAGAGTTTTTGTAATTTTTTATACTTCCAAATTTAATTTAGCACACTCAACAATTCTATTGTTATTTAGTTTAGTCAAATTATTTGATTAAAGATCATAAAATTTGGATAACTAAATTGACTTTCAGAACTTCAATGTTATAGAATTTCTGACTCTTTTATACATATTTTCTTCTTTAAGTTTTTTTTAGTTTTTCTTTTTGGTTGGTGTATATAAAAATATTAACGATATTTTCATAAAAACCGTATAAACATGTTGGACTAATTTTCATACAAATTTTCAATATAAGGATAAAAGAGATAGAAGAGAATAGAACAGCGCATGTGTTTAATATTTTTTAAAATAATTGGGATGATTGCAATCTTTCAACCTCAATCATTTGTATATATGATAACTTAATTAAGATATACATACGTTTGTTTCAAACGTATGTTACTACTTACTTATAATATATACATGCATAAATGTGCGGGTCCAAGAACATGTATAACTAAAATAAAACAACAATATTTTTAATATGTTGTTTTCCTTCAGCTTATCTTGCGGAAGCATGTACTAAATCCAGTTAACTGAATGCGATTGTGTGCTAAATTTTGTTTCATTTTGTTTTGAATCAAACAATTACGTGATTGTGTGCTAAATTTTGTTTCATTTTGTTTCGAATCAAACAATTACGTGATTGTGTTCTAAATTTTGGGAACATGATTTTGAGGAAATGATAAGAGAATAATGGGATGGAAACGGGATGAAAGGAGACGAACAAGATGAGAATATATTTTTTTCAAAAAATAAAGTTCAGGGTCATGTTAGAATTAAAATGAATTAATGCTTCCCATATATTATGTAACATATTTTTCAGTTTATCTAACATAAAATGTTCAATATAAAAAAAACATTAAACCATGTTCTATAATAGTTAAAAATAAAAATAAAAACAAAGAAATGTAATCCAATATAAATGGACCATATATCAAATAATAAGAATAAATAGGTCAACTAATTTTCTAATATTTTAATTATATGATATGATATATAAATATATTATGAATTATATTTGTGTTTGTCCCAAACGAGACTTCAAGAATTTATGTTTTCGTTCCGTCCCGTTTCTATTTTAGGAATATAAATTTTTTCGCATATCGGAGATGTATCACATTGCAACGGGCCATTACAAATGGGTATAAGATAAAATGGAACACAAAAGAACAAAACATGAATTATGCTCACTCCTAAATATTTTTATTTGTTTCTAACAGGTTTTAATCAGGTTTTATAACCAGTTAAATAATAACCATTTATATTTAATTCTCAAAATCTTACTAATTAAAGTAAGGTTTAATTTTTGGATGTGTAAGTCTATACGTTGGGACGATAATTTGAAACTTTTAGGTGTTTTTTGATTTTTTTTTGATTATTCATGGTGTTAATTACAAAAAAACTAATCTTATAGGAAAAAACGGGTACAAGAAGGTTACATGTAATTTATGAATTTTAGATTGTTAAATTCATAAAATACTTTCAAATATCAAATAACATGTACGAGTTAAATATCTAAATTCAGTTTCAGTTTGTTCAAAAAAAATAAATAATCAGTTTTAGTTTTCCTATTTGTTTCAACTATCGAAACTCAAAAGAATGGGTACCGGCAAGGAACACATAATCTGGAAAATATAAATATTAGCTAAACTATTCCTGATAAAACACAGGACGAGAATGGGTAATATGAATTTAAGCAGAATATATACGGATCAGACATAATATTTACTCATGTGGATTACGTGGAACAGATTTTCCGTTAGTCATAATGCTTTTATTCATTGCAGAGCAGGTATAGCGGACGGGTTTGACCTCTTTGACAACTATATATTGGTCATTCGGTTCATGAATAGTTTATTTGTTAGACTAAAATATACAATTTTAATTGGAAAATTATTATTAAAATTATAGTTTTGAGATGGAAAAATATGACATATGCGGGATATGATGGATTTTCTGTCCTAAATAGACATACTATCTTTCTCTTACTATTTTTAAAAAAATAATTGTCTTTACTGATAACAAAAACAAATTTGATCATTCTTTTTATCTAAACCAAATTAAAAACAAATCAAATACTAATTTAGTTACGAGTTTAGATTATGAATGTTAATAAAATTCTTAATAAATACGTTTACATACATAACCCACATGTACATACTAAATTATAAATATGTTAGTAAACTTAGTTTTTTTAAATCAATCCCGCACGTATGTGCGGGTCCGAATCTAGTTATACTATTAAAAGGGAAGCATTTTTAATAAGTAGACATAAATTATGAGATTATTACATGAAATGTCACTAGAAACAGAATAAGAATATTTATAAATCATGTACCCAAACAGATTGATATTTAACATGAGTCAAACAGAACCAAAATTAAAATATACAACACTATAAAAAATCGGGTGCAATTTTCTAATGTTTATGGAAATTGAAATTAATATACTATAATAGCCCAATCAACAGGATAATAATTCTCTAATGTTTATAGAAATTGAATTAAAAATAATAGTAATTACTTGATATTTACGGAAATTAATTAAATTTGTTGCCATAAAAGTCGGACTCTTAAATTCGAAATTACATATATATTTTGAGATATTTCTGAAAACAACTATTTAATTTTAATATAATGATAACTATTTAATTGGGTAAGAATTAGTCCAAATTAATTTGTTAACATAAATAACGTGGTTAATAAAATAAAACAAATATTGGATTATCAAAAATAGAAATAAATAATGTTACTTAATAGCCCTCTTTAACTTACAACAGCTATTTTAAAAATTTGTTCAAAAAATCTAAAACTATTTTTATGGATTAAAATAATAATTACAAACAAGATGACAATAACCAATGAAAAATATCTATAAACGGAATATGTTCTTTTCTATTGATTTCAAAATGGTTAATAAGAAAATATTTGATACTAGGATTTTTGTGTGTCCTAGTAGGTTCAATTAATCTTATGCGTTGTAGTACTTAAGGTGTCAATCCAAATGGGATGATGCTAGTCATTCAAGATGCAACCAAGAAGTCACAAGTTAAGCCAATTCAAAAAGAGTGTTTTTCTAACAATCCTAGAATGGTCAAAATACAAAACGGAAATGAGTTACAGAAACAGAAACGAAAATGTATGACAAGAAGCTAGCAAGAATAAGGGAAACCGAAAACGATTCTAAGCATGAACAAATGAAACAGTCTCGGGAATGTAATATCAATCAAAAAGATAAAAGTCCTAAGGATGGGAGTAATTGATGTCGGTGGAGTATCCTAGTCTACAGAGTGTTTAACATACCACAAGCAAACTATCCCTAAACAATGATACAGCTTAGCTAATCCAATCTCTTGACAAAAGCTACTCAGACTCAACCACTTCCATACCTAGCTCTCGCTAGAGAAACATGGTCGAGCAGGCATGACAAACATGTTCATTCACATCAACAAACATCCTAGACAACTAATCTCTTAGGCTAGGAACGTAAGTCTCTGGCACTAGTTGGTCAGACATTTCATCAAACACCTTTTGGGTGTGGAAATGTCTCAAACCTAGTCCCAATTGATCAGAGAGAAACTAGTATTTCTAACTCTAGTCCAGAAGGGAATCATACAACCAAAGCTTAAACACTCTACATCGTAAGATCCTCCACCTAATCTATCACATCCTCAAGAACTAACACACTACTCAGATCCGAAAATCATAGTCAAGGATGCAAACCCAGAAAACATTGAAACAAGCATTCTTAGATAGATTAAAATGTGAAGAACAACTTTGTAGAAGAAATCAAATTAAAATACTGAATAAGTTCAAAGATATCGGGATACAAAGTCAGAGTCGTATTTGGTGGCTGGGGAAACCTTACAAAAGAAAACGAGATAAAAACTAAGAAATCCAAAAAAAGAAAATGTATATATAGTAAAAATGCGTGAATCCCTAAAACTTAAAACGACAAGATAGAGCGTCAGTTTGGGAATCTATTGAAGCATGTCAGACGGAGCGTCTTCTATTGAGATGAACACATACGACCAACCCTTAGTATATGTCGTTTATATTGTTTTGTATAGTATTAGGACTTTCCTTATTTGATCCTCTTGTATGCATATAAATAGAATGTAACCTAGGTTAATATTCGTTAAAGAATGAGAAACACTCCTTCTCCTATTCTCATCTAGCCGTCTCTCTATTCTCTCCCTATACTCTCAATCTCTCATCTTCTCATTCTCGAATTCTCACTCACTCTCTTCATTCTCACTCGTGATTAATTCTCACATGGTATCAGAGCAGTAACGTTCTTATTCTTCAAAATCTCAGTCTGTTTATTCTGCAAACAAAGTCAGTTCGAAACTCTCTCATGGATCTCAACAAAACCCTAATCATTCCGGTCACACTCAAGGGTGGAAACTACCTGCTTTGGGCAAGGACTACAAAGACAGCGTTGTGTGGTCGTGGGCTTTGGAAGCACGTTGAGAAGAATGAAGCTACAAAGGAGATCACAACCACAGAAGAGGAAAGGAGATCGTTGCTTGTGATGGTGATAAATGGTTCCAAAAGAATCAAAGTGTCTTGGCTTTCATCCAAAACTCCTTGGATGCTCCAATCCTTGAGTCATACTCTTACTGCAAGACGGCTAAGGATCTTTGGGATACATTGAAAAATGTATTTGGAAATGTCTCAAATCTCAGCCGTGTGTTTGAGGTAAAGAGAGCCATCAACAATCTTAATCAAGAAGAGATGGAGTTCACCAAACATTTTGGGAAGTTCAGATCTCTTTGGGCAGAGTTAGAGATGTTAAGGCCTAACTCGGTGGATCCAACAGTCCTAAACAAACGTCGTGAGCAAGATAAAGTGTTTGGTCTTCTCTTGACATTAAACTCATCATACAATGATCTCATCAAGCATATCCTCCGGTCAGATAAACTACCAAGTCTCGATGATGTGTGCAACCAAATTCAAAAGGAGCATGGCTCAATTGGTCTATTTGGAGCTAAAGGAGACCTTATTACTGCTAACAAAGGGGAGGTCGCTGTAGCAAACAAGGGGTATTACAAAATTGATGGGAAGAATCGTGTCATATGCGACCATTGTAAGAAGCTGGGTCATTACAAGGATAAATGCTGGAACCTTCATCCTCACCTCCGGCCAAGAAGTGTCAATCCGAAAGCAAACCAAGCGTGTGTGTATGGTGAAGGTCAAGCTCAGGTGACGACTCACACCACTGAAGGTAATGGAGCAGCACTAGCCGCCTCGGAGCTGGTGAGGAGGTCCGACCTTGATGCTCTCATAAAGGCTCTAAAAGAGTCTTCTGGTAACGCTTATCTCACTCTTAATGATATAAAACCTCTTATTGTAGATTCTGGAGCTTCTCACCATATGATTAGTGACTCTAAACTAGTTAGTGATATCAAACCAACTTTAGGGAATGCGATTATAGCAAATGGAGATAAGATACCAATTAAGGGTGTTGGAAATTTAAACATGTTTGATAGAACAACTAAAGCGTTTTATATGCCTAGTTTCACATCAAATTTGTTATCTGTTAAGAAGGTGACTAATGATCTTAACTGTTATGCAATCTTTGGTCCTAATGATGTGTATTTTCAGGATATTGACACAAGTAGAGTTCTTGGCAAAGGAAGCACTAAAGATGATCTTTATGTGCTTGAGGATTCAAATCTCACTATNCGACTCACACCACTGAAGGTAATGGAGCAGCACTAGCCGCCTCGGAGCTAGTGAGGAGGTCCGACCTTGATGCTCTCATAAAGGCTCTAAAAGAGTCTTCTGGTAACGCTTATCTCACTCTTAATGATATAAAACCTCTTATTGTAGATTCTGGAGCTTCTCACCATATGATTAGTGACTCTAAACTAGTTAGTGATATCAAACCAACTTTAGGGAATGCGATTATAGCAAATGGAGATAAGATACCAATTAAGGGTGTTGGGAATTTAAACCTGTTTGATAGAACAACTAAAGCGTTTTATATGCCTAGTTTCACATCAAATTTGTTATCTGTTAAGAAGGTGACTAATGATCTTAACTGTTATGCAATCTTTGGTCCTAATGATGTGTATTTTCAGGATATTGACACAAGTAGAGTTCTTGGCAAAGGAAGCACTAAAGATGATCTTTATGTGCTTGAGGATTCAAATCTCACTATTGCTTTATCTTCTTGTTTTAAGTCAATAATCGATGAGACAAATGGTTCAATTTGGCATGCTAGACTTGGTCATTCACATTTTCGTGCATTGAAACTAGCTCTACCTAGTTTTTCTTTTAAAAGTAATGAATGTGAAGCTTGCATTCTTGGTAAACATTGCAAAACGGTTTTTCCCAACTCTTCTACTATGTATGAGCATTGTTTTGATTTAATTCATTCTGATGTGTGGACATCTCCATGCTTGTCTCGTGAAAATCAGAAATATTTTGTTACTTTCATTGATGAAAAATCGAAATATACTTGGTTAACCTTGCTTCCATCTAAGGATAGAGTTCTTGAGGCTTTTCTAAACTTTCAGAATTATGTGACTAACCAATTTAATGCCAAGATAAAGATTTTGAGATCAGATAATGGTGGGGAGTACACAAGTCATATGTTTAAACAACATCTAGCCAAACATGGGATTGTACACCAAACAAGTTGTCCTTACACACCACAACAAAATGGTGTAGCTGAAAGGAAGAATAGACATCTTATGGAGGTTGCCCGGTCCATGATGTTCCACTCAAATGTACCAAAGAAGTTCTGGGGAGATGCAGTTGTTACAGCTTGCTATCTAATCAATCGAACTCCAACAAAAATACTGGGTGATATCTCTCCATTTGAAGTACTTAACAAAATTAAACCATCTATTAATCACTTACGTGTGTTTGGCTGCATATGTTATGTTTTAAAACCAGGTGAACAACGTGATAAACTCGATGCTAAGAGTGTCAAGAGCATGTTCATTGGATATTCAACCACACAGAAGGGATATAAATGCTATGAACCAGAAGCTAGAAGAGTCTTGGTGTCAAGGGATGTAAAATTCTTAGAATCCAAGGGGTTCTATGATGAAAAGAATTGGGAAGACTTGAAAGATCTCTCCTGCTCTCAATCTGACAAAGCCAACAATCTTCGAATTCTGCTAGAGAGGCTTGAAGTTACAAATAATCAACCTTCACTATCACCTTCGGTCAACACACCACCAATTGGATCTAACAAGGAACCGATTGAGCTGCAGCATCCGAACTCGACAAATGAATATGTGCACATTACACCAGTAGAACCTGTTCAACAACATCAAGCTGAGGATGATATTGATAATCATGAGGAAACTCTCAACTCTCTTGGTACTGACAAGAGTCAGGACTCTACATCAGCTGATGATCTTACCTCTGAAGGAGAAGAAGCTGAAATAGAAGAGGATCAACATCAGGTTGTGGAGACTAATATTATACCCCTCCGTAGAAGTGAGCATCTCAAGAAAACTACTCGCGTCTACTATAATAGTCAGGCTGTGGCTCACCCTATACAAGCAGTCTGCACTCTTGCACACCTTCCTATCGAACATCAAGTATTTCTTACTCAAATAGACCAACATTGGATCCCACAGAGTTATGAGGAAGCTAAAGAACACAAAGTTTGGAAGGATGTTGTAGGAGATGAAACTAATGCTATGGTAAAGAATCATACATGGGATGAAGCTGAATTGCCGAAGGGGAAGAAAGCCGTGACATCTCGGTGGATATTTACTATCAAGTACAAGAGTGATGGGGGGATAGAAAGATATAAAGCCAGGCTTGTAGCTAGAGGATTCACCCAAACCTATGGAGAAGACTACCTTGAGACATTTGCACCAGTTGCCAAACTCCACACGGTAAGAGTAGTTCTTTCACTAGCTGTTAATCTCTCTTGGGATTTGTGGCAGATGGATGTGAAGAATGCATTTCTACAAGGAGAACTCACGGATGAGGTGTACATGAGACCACCACCGGGCCTTGAAGAAACTATCAGACCTGGAAAGGTGCTCAAGCTCAGGAAAGCTATCTACGGTCTAAAACAATCACCAGGGGCTAGGTATCACAAACTAAGCTCAACACTCCTTAATAAAGGATTTAGAAGATCAGAAGCTGATCACACATTGTTCACATATCCAAGCCAAAGAGGTATTATTGTCATTCTCATATATGTTGATGATATTATCATCTCTGGGAATGACAAGGTAGGCATTCAAGATACAAAACAGTACCTTAAATCTGTATTTGATATTAAAGATCTTGGAGAACTAAAGTACTTTCTTGGGATAGAAGTATGTCGTTCGGAAGAAAGACTCTTCTTATCACAAAGAAAGTACACACTTGATCTTTTGAAAGCTGTAGGGAAGCTTGGAGCAAGACCTGTTGAAACACCACTCGAAGAAAACTACAAGTCAAACCGTAAGGGGGAGTCCAATGAAGCTCTGTTCGAAGATGTAAAACAGTATCGACGGTTGGTAGGTAAGCTCATTTATCTCACCATAACTCGACCTGATATATGTTTTGCTGTGAACCAGGTAAGCCAACATATGCAAAAGCCAACAGTACATCATTGGGAGATGGTGAGCCGCATACTCAAGTATCTCAAAGGAGCTCCTGGTCAAGGCATTTGGATGGGATGTAACAAGAATACGGAGCTTGTAGGATACTGTGATGCAGACTATGCTGGAGATCGTGGAGATAGACGCTCAACAACCGGTTACTGTACATTTGTGGGAGGAAACCTTGTTACTTGGAAGAGTAAAAAGCAAAAGGTGGTCTCTCTCTCAAGTGCTGAATCAGAATACAGGGCAATGAGGAAGCTCACAACCGAACTAATGTGGCTCAAAGCTCTCTTGAAGGACCTCGGCATCAACATTCCAAGACCGATCACAATGCACTGCGATAATGAAGCTGCCATTCACATTGCAACCAACTCAGTATTTCATGAAAGGACCAAACACATAGAAGTGGATTGTCACAAAGTCAGGGAACAAGTTCAACTTGGAGTGATTCTACCATGCCACACCGAGAGTTCTGAACAATTGGCAGACATCTTCACCAAAGCAGCAAGTTCAAAGGTTTGTGAGTACATACACTCCAAACTCGGGCTCATGGACCTAACGAAGCCACAAGTGAAGACCCTAAACTACTGACCCCATACTCTTTTTCCCTTAAGTGTGTTTTTGTCCCAAATGGGTTTTATACACTAAGGTTTTTAATGAGGTGGGTGTTCATAGTTCCAAGCTCAACTGTCTCTCACACGGTTAAGCTTGAGGGGGAGTATTGAGATGAACACATACGACCAACCCTTAGTATATGTCGTTTATATTGTTTTGTATAGTATTAGGACTTTCTTTATTTGATCCTCTTGTATGCATATAAATATAATGTAACCTAGGTTAATATTCGTTAAGGAATGAGAAACACTCTTTCTCCTATTCTTATCTAGCCATCTCTCTATTCTCTCCCTATACTCTCAATCTCTCATCTTCTCATTCTCGAATTCTCACTCACTCTCTTCATTCTCACTCGTGATTAATTCTCACATCTTCCTGACATACGCGATTTTGTCCGTGTGCGTCCAGTAGCTCGATTGGTGTGAGTATGAGTGGCTCGAGTGGTGTGAGTAGGAGTGGATCGAGTGGTGTGAGTGAAAATGGCTCGAGCATGGTCGGTGAAAGTGGCTCGAGCTGGGTGTATACGCATCCACTAAAACGATGATAACTCTTGAACCACACCTCCGATTGGCTTGAAATAAACGGCATTGGAAAGATGATTCAATTCTATACAACTTTGATGAAGACGTCAAAAGCTGAATCCCTAGAACAGTATCTCGAATTATGGCTCGATTGAGGCGGTTGAGGATGGCTCGATAGTGGAAGTTGAGGATGACTCGATTGATGAGGTTGAGGATGGCTCGATTGATGCAGCTGGGAGTGGCTCGATTGGTGCAGATGAGAGTGGCTCGATTGCGGAGGTTGAGCATGGCTCGATTGCGGAGGTTGAGCATGGCTCGATTGCGGAGGTTGAGCGTGGCTCGATCCTCTGCGCTTCCAACGTCTCCTACACACCTGAAATACTCTAAAATGCACAATGTATGCAAGGATGATGCAAAAACTTCCTAAACATGCAAAGTGTACGAAAGAGGTTCTAAAATGATACAAAACGACTAGTTGTCCTAGCTAAATGCATGACAAATACAGGCTAAGGAGATGCAAAATATAGACATATCAACTCCCCCAAACTTATTCTTTGCTTGCCCTCAAGCAAACTATCAAGAACAAAGTATGGAAGAGAGGTGTGAAGATGGGGTCTCAGAACCTAAAACATGCTGAATAGAGTAGTTAGAATCAAGGTCCTTGTTTTTAGTTCTATGATGCATGGTGAAGGAACTTTATTTCAAATCTACACATGCTATCCTATCAATCATCCCCTTTAACATTCATTAACAGAGAACCGTGAATCAAGCTAAACAATGTCATTGAACTCATTTGGCTAGGGTAAAGGTTTGAGACATAGATGGTCTCCTCATCACGTGGTTTTATCAATACAGAACAAGGTTCTCTCACGAAAAGGAGTTGAGCTTAAGAGAAGGCTAAAGGTTGAAACCAACTGATACATACAAGAGCAGCGCCCTGTCTACCCAAAGAACACTCCAAACCGAAGTTGGTCCTATCTCTACCCTTCATCAGAAACTTCATCTCAAACTTTTTACACTTAGTCTTAGGAAGAGTTCACTTCTTTTCATTCTAGCGGATTGGGAGATCTTTATTATCACTATGGTTCGTTTTCTTTCCTTCTAGGGACTCTAGACATCTTAAGTATTTTTTTTCATTTTTTTTCTTTTCTTTTCTTTGTCTAATCTTTTTATTTTATGCCCAGAACCAATAACTCTTTTTACTTTGCTCAACCCAAATCCTTTACTAGACTTGTAAACTATGTAAACACATCCCCCTCCTAAAGACTTTCTACCTCTTTACTTTTCTGCACAAATCCATACCCAATACCCAAAATCGAGTTCTCACCTAGTCCTACTAGTCCGGATAACGCGAACTAGAACTACACAGGATCCTACTCTTGTCGGTTAGAACCTAACACTTTCTAACAAGCTCAACTCGGAAAAAGCCTGACACTCAAGAATACAATTGGCTTGAAAGAACGGTTGGTTAAGGGTGCGGGGAACTGTTCCAAAGATGGGAATCAGCTACTTGGATTGACAAGGGTGGTAAAAATGTGAAAGACAATCCAAGTATGTGTATGGTATCCATGAGTTCAACTTCAATGCATCACATGATAATTGCAAGTCAGGATTAGGGTCAGGTAGATAGGGAATGATATCAATTCAAAATATGCTTCAATCTTACATTTTCAAGTTCAATCAACAAGCATCAAAGAACTAATAACAAGGGCCTTGTCCTATCCTATTGGNCTACCCTTCATCAGAAACTTCATCTCAAACTTTTTACACTTAGTCTTAGGAGGAGTTCACTTCTTTTCATTCTAGCGGATTGGGAAATCTTTATTATCACTATGGTTCGTTTTCTTTTCTTCTGGGGACTCTAGACATCTTAAGCATTTTTTTCTTTTCTTTGTCTAATATTTTTATTTTATGCCCAAAACCAATAATTCTTTTTACTTTGCTCAACCCAAATCCTTTACTAGACTTGTAAACTATGTAAACACATCCCCCTCCTAAAGACTTTCTACCTCTTTACTTTTCTGCACAAATCCATACCCAATACCCAAAATCGAGTTCTCACCTAGTCTTACTAGTATGGATAACGCGAACTAGAACTACACAGGATCCTACTCTTGTCGGTTAGAACCTAACACTTTCTAACAAGCTCAACTCGGAAAAAGCCTGACACTCAAGAATACAATTGGCTTGAAAGAACGGTTGGTTAAGGGTGCGGGGAACTGTTCCAAAGATGGGAATCAGCTACTTGGATTGACAAGGGTGGTAAAAATGTGAAAGACAATCCAAGTATGTGTATGGTATCCATGAGTTCAACTTCAATGCATCACATGATAATTGCAAGTCAGGATTAGGGTCAGGTAGATAGGGAATGATATCAATTCAAAATATGCTTCAATCTTACATTTTCAAGTTCAATCAACAAGCATCAAAGAACTAATAACAAGGGCCTTGTCCTATCCTATTGGATCCAGCATGCTAACAAGGTTACAATCATCATCAACCCCTATGCTAAATGAAACCACCCTATATGAATAAACCTAGACTCAATCCTAATATGCAAGTGCAAACTACATGAACACTCTGTTTTTGTGGAAATTTTCGAAATTTTTTCAAAGTTTTATGGTTTTTCTATGCAAATAGATGGATGCAGACTCAATCATGATATGATGCAAACATTTAAAATAAGAATCACAGAACACAACATCAGATACATCATCTCAAACTCTCCCCCAAACTTAAATTACACAGTCTCCTGTGTAAGAANACTTTTCTGCACAAATCCATACCCAATACCCAAAATCGAGTTCTCACCTAGTCTTACTAGTANGTTTCTGCCTCATTCACACTCTCAAAGATGTCAAACCCAGCTTTATGATATTTCTCTTCAATCACGAAGGTCNGGTATGTACAAAGGAAAGGTCGGAGTACCTCAGTAGTAGAAGAAGGAGTTCGTGCTCACCCAAGGAGGAGCGTGAAACTGACTCTGTCCTTTGCCTTGTTCGGGATCCANTTTTACCCAGATTGAGATCAATCATCCCTTTCTTGACATCAATGACTGCGCCAGCTGTAGCTAAGAAAGGTCTTCCTAGGATTAGTGGATCTTTAGGTTCTTCATCCATTCCCATCGNTCGCCATGGTCCGATACCAACACAACAACCTCGGTAGGCTGATAATCACCCTGATGTTCAACTCGCTGCTCAACCTCAATCTCAACCTCGTGCTCATCTTGAGCTGCAGAACGACGCGCTGATCGCCGACTAGAGAAGGCTCTGGAACCTCGCGAACCGAGTCTCCTTCTCTCCCTGGACTCATCTGACGAGTTGCGTGAAGGAGCTGGTGAAGGCTTGCGCTCCCATGACACATATGAAGATTGACGTGCTAGGGAGGGAACCAGAGAGAGTGTTCTCTAACGAGTTGGCTCGATGGAGACTTCGTGTGTGGCTCGAGAGAGGGGCTCGATCGGGTGTTGGCTTGAGTGGCTCGAGCATGGTAGTTAGAGCGTGTGCAGAGTGAGATTGGCTCGAGTGTGACAGCGGAGGTGTGGCTCGAACGAGTGCAGAGTGATGAACCTCTCAGGATGGGTTGAGTCTGATTCCACGCTGTCGGTTGAACTTTGCTCGAGTCGACGATGGTTGAGAACGCACGGTGGTGGTTGAACTCTGCAACACCTCTTCTTCATTATCCCAAACCTCTTCCTTAATTTCCTTGGAGGAGAACTTCTCATTGTACCTTGGAGCTTCTTGATTTGCCCACTCATCTCCTTCACCATAGCTGTTAACTCTTTCACTGAATCCCTTAGAATCTGAGTATTTTG